>NW_026876491.1:0-19950 GCF_032173495.1 Musca vetustissima | reverse complement strand
AATGGAAATAGTCGTTAAGTTCTATTGGCCAAAATCGAAACCTATATTGGATGATTTTTTTATATCCACCAAGAATCAGGTATGTCAATGAAATCTCACTCAGGTTGTAAGACCTTCAGTATACCTAAAATATTGCAGTACCAAAATGGAATAGTTCCCTACGCTTTTCACGTATACCACTCTAATAAACTTTACTTTTGGAGGGCTTTCCAATGTGTAACCTTCTCGAAACCACAACAGAATTGTGTTTGACAACACAACCATATTGTTAGCAAACAAAAAAATTCGAGTTCAGCAAAAACTTGAAAAATGTTGAATGATTTTTTTTGGGAAATTTTCGCTTGTGGTTAGAAATCGGAAGTGAAGGGTTTTGATTGGATTTTGTGTTCACCGAAAGTTTTATTAAATTAGCCATGATTATTTTCACACTGGCTTATAATATTTGATTATGCTATTTGCAATTAGGTTAATAACAGAATCTCTAATATATGGCATGAATTATTTATAATTTAATAATTTAGGATAATGCTAAACATAATTTTTAATTATAACAATATATGTGATTTGTGTGCTTTTTATATGTAATGCAAATGGTGTGGCAGTGATTTTGTTTGTTTATCATTTGTGATAATGCTAATTCTTCTTCGTAATTGGTATGTAATTCAAACAGCGAAATATGTAAGAAATGGGTATTACTGTACAAATAGTATACGCTCGAATTAATGTATGCCTATGTAATAGAAGAAAGTGTTTTTGTGTGGTACACTGGACGATTTGTTTTCTCATATTTTCGCAGTATTTTATATGGGTAAGTGAAAAATTATAGTATTTAAAAAAGTGGCTCATCGCAAAAGTTGATGGATAAGGAATTTAAAATGTAACTGCAAAATTTAGCTTGGACAAAACAACATATCATCTGTTAAAAATTACCCTGGTCGAATGTGAGAAACAGTACACCTTTTCAGACTTAAATGCTAAATATCGTATAACTTACGAAACGAAACTATGACCCCAGTGAAAAACTGGTTTCATAAATTCAATCGAGGCTCTCCCTCAAAGATAATCGGGGAGAAGATCGTACTAATGAAAGATCGTCATGTGACATAACATGAGACATAGGCATCCTTTGTATTCTCTTCCACCAACATATATACACCTGACCGCAAAATAGCCAGTTTCTTCTGCAAAACAAGCCATGTAGAAAAATTCGAATAACGAACATGAATCGTTATTAATTTTTACAATGCGTGTTATCACCCATTTAGTATGATCCCGCTCAATTTGACAATTTCACTCAAAAAGACAAGTGTCGATTAATGCAAAGAAATGTTGCAAAACTACAGCAGAATTGGTTTAAGGTCTAAAATGATCGTCACAAGTCATGAGGCCTAAAAATTTGCTATCTTCAATTGCGACCCAAATCCAACGGAATTTTGATAAGGCTCATCGATCACCTGTTTTTTCATCAAAACTAGTTATGTGGCTACTGCTCCGCTTGAGCAATAGTGGTCATTTAATTTGTTTATCTGAAGTCTTTAAATTTCGAAAATCGAACATGAGAAGACGGCTTATTGTGCACCATGACAATACGAACTGTCAAATATCCGCTCAAACCAGCGCCTACAATCCGGACTTGGTACCCTAAGATTTCTGTGTATTCCCTCGCATAAACCAATAAAAACTTACTTAAATTCGATTGAGCTGGACTTTTTATACCATCACAACGTGGTGTGTATTAAAAAACAAAAAAAAACCTTCACCACTTTGGGTATATTGTACATATGTATCCTTGCAATTGTATGTCAATGGTCCCTCGAAGGAACATACTCATCTCTTTGTGCAACCTTCGATATATTTAATTTCATTCGGGCAGTCATATGTGTACCATGGGACAAATTTATGGAAAACGATTTATAGCAAAATTGAGACACGCTATTCGGTACGTCGCACTGTTCAACATCGAAATACATATGGAAGCCAATAACGTCATTCAAGTCTCAATTTTATACGTTACGTGACAATCGGATAAACATTAGGAGTTTGGTGCATCATATACCTAAAATCGGACGAAAATTGTATGTGGGAGATATATACAAATCTGAACTAAGCACACATCATTCTACACCCAATTATGTACGATATGCCAAATTTCGTGCAAATCGAAAAATATATTCGGACTTTGGTGCACCACTTACATTAAATCGGTCGAAATATATATAGGGCTATATCTAAATCTGAAAATATTTTCACGAAACTTAGCACACATCCTTTCGATTTTCAGGAAACATAGCACACATTATTTAAGACTCAATTCAGTACGCTATGCCAAATTTTTTTTTTGCAAATCGATGAATATGTAGGGTCTTTGGTGCACCATTTACATTAAATCGGATGAAAATATATATGGGAGCTATACCTAAATCTGAACCGATTTTCACGAAACTTAACACCTATCATTCTACTCTCAATTCAGTACGCTGTGCAAAATGTTGTGCAAATCGATAAATAGGGACTTTAGTGCACCATTTGTCTTACATCGGACGAAAATATATATGGGAGCTATATCTAAATCTGAACCGATTTCACGAAACTTAGCACGCATCAATTCACGTTTGTTTACTTCTGTACGCTGTGCCAAATTTCGTGCAAATCGAAGGATATATAGGGCTCAATTCAGTACGTTATGCCAAATTTCCTGCAAATCTATGGATATATAGGGACTTTGGTGCACCATTTACATAAAATCGGACGAAACTATATATGGGACCTATATCTAAATCTGGACCGATTTTCTCGAAACTTGGCAGACATCATTCTAGGCTCAAGTCAGTACGTTATGCCGAATTTCGTGCAAATCGAAAGATATATAGGGATTTTGGTGCACCATTTACATGAAATCGGGCGAATCTATATGGGAGCTATATCTAAATCTGGACTGATATTCTCGAAACTTGACAGACATCATTCTAGACCTAAATGATTAGACTGTACCAAATTTCGTGCAAATCGAAAGATATATAGGGACCGTTTACATTAAATCGGTTAAATATATATATGGGAGCTATATCTAAATCTGAACCGATTTTTCCCAATTTCAATAGGGTTCGTCCTTGGGCCAAACAAATGAGCTGTGCCAAATTTCATTCAATTCGGATCATAAATGCGACCTGTACTTTGCTCACAAAAATACATGGACAGGCAGACGGGCGGACGGACATGCATAAATCGACTTAGAAAGTGATTCTATGCATATTCTCAAAAGTAACCATGTGTCTATCTCGTTTCCTTTTGCCTGTTACAAACATATGCACAAAGACATAATACCCTGTACCACAGTGTAGTGAATGGTATAAAAAGTGATGCCATATATCCCATTCTCATCACCAAACATTCTGAAAACAGTAGTATTGACAGTGCAAAATTTCAAAATATTTTGAGTTGTTGCAAACGAAATGTCAAATTTAATTTTGTAAACCGAATAAAATTTGTTTTTTCCCCTCCAGCTTATGTGGAGGTTATATTAAATTGGTCATTCCGTTTGCAAGACTTCCCAATATAAGGATACCCCCTAGAGTTCATTAATATAGAATTTGAATCATCATTTGGGTAATATATTTTTCTACAAATATTATGAATATAAGTCCATATTATCATATAAAAAATTTTATGGCAATACGTTACGTATACGCCACATCTACCATAGCTTCGTTTATTTTAACATTAACAAATTTTAAAATAATTAACCAAGGCCCATTGTTAGGCCGATTGTCACAAAATTTGGAATTGCACGAATTGCACGAAATGTTGCATGGTATTTCGTTGTGAGTCCCCAATGATGTGTGCTATAGTTTCGTGAAAATCGGTTCTAGGTCCCCATTTATCTTTCGATTAGCACGAATTTTGGCATAGAGTACTTAATTGAGTCTATTTATTTACACAGTTTAGTAGGAATCTGTTCAGATTTAGATATAACTATTATATATTTTCATCCGATTATTTTTTAAATTGTGCACTGAATATGGTATGTACTGAACAATGTACTGAATACGGTATAACCTTTCGTGTGTCAATTTTTGTTTAAATCAGCTCAGATTTACATATAACTTCCATATATATTTTCCGATTTTAAGCAAATAGTGCACTAAATAGATGCACTAAAGACACAAAGAAGTTAATAAAAATATAACTCTGGTAAGTTTCGTTGAAATCTGTCCATTTGACGCGAAATTTTGCACAGGGTATCAAAGTGAAACAAAAGTTACGTTATAGCGCTTTGTTGAAATTCGTGTAGATGCAGATATAGCTTCCATATATATTAGGTTGGGGTAAAAGAAATCCATTATTATACCCTTCACCACACTGTGGTGCAGGGTATTATGTCTTTGTGCATATGCATTGTAACAGGCAAAAATAATCGAGATATACCCATGGTTCCTTTTGAGAATATGCATAGAATCACGTTCTGAGTCGATTTATGCATGTCCGTTCGCCCGTCTGTCCGACCATGTATTTTTGTTAACAAGTACAAGTCGCATTTATGATCCGATTTGGATGAAATTTGGCAAAGGTCACTTAATTGACCAAAGGACGAACCCTATTGAAATTAAAGAAAATCGGTCCATGTTTAGGCATAAATCCCATATAAGGGTACCCCCAAATGTTCGGTATTTTGAGGTTCTTGAGCGCGTTTTTTAACTGAATTCGCTGAAATTTGGTACATTGGGTTCTTATTGGGTACCAAATTACTCCACTAAAAATTATAAATATAGGTCTAGTTTTTCTGGTAGTCCCCATATAAGTGTACCCCCAATTTTCGGTATTTTGTGTGTTTTGATCGCATTTTTGACCGAAATCGCTGAAATTTGGTACTTTGATTTCTTATTGGGTAGCAAATCTCCCTACCAAAAATTATAAATAACGGTCCATTTTTTCGGAGGGCCCCTATATAGGGCTACCCCCAATTTTCGGTATTTTCGGGTTTTTGGGCTCGTTGTATAACTGAATTCTCTGAAATTTTGTACATTAGGTTCTTATTGGGTACCAAATTACTCCACTAAAAATTATAAATATAGGTCCAGTTTTTCTGGTAGTCCCCATACAACGGTACCCCCAAATTTTTGGTATTTTGGGGGTTCTGATCGTATTTTTCGACCGATTTAGGTCTAGATGTGTGTTAAGTTTCCTCAAATCGGTTCAGATTTAGATATAGCTTCTTTATCTATATCTAAATTTGAAATGGTATGTTGATACTTTACTAGAAATCTATCAGTACAGCCATCAGTTGAAAATACCGAAAGTAGTGAAGGGTATCATATAGTCGGTACAGTCCGACTTTACTACCATCCTTACTGGTTTTATAAAATATGTTTGCATACTAAGAAATTAGTCAAAACTTACCCCAATTATCTGTATTGATACACAATCACATCTCTACATAATAGTAACCTATAAAAAAGAAAATATTTTGATAATTCTTTATATGAATATTTATTATAAGATAGGATTTCATTGAATATTCAAAAAAAAACTTTTGTTAAATAAATATTAATTTTTTAATATTATACATACTTTGGGTATACACATACCTTGAATAATATAAAATCAAGTATCACATATGTATATTTTACGAAAACTAATTGAAGCTTTAAAATTACATTTTTTTAATTTTTTATTTCTTCATATCCTTAGAAAATCAAAAACGTCAGGGTTGTAGTTTTTGTTGTAGTTTAATTTTCTTGAATTTCTCTTGCTATATAATTTGTTCATTTTTGTTGCCTTCATTCCATTCAATAATTCATTTCAGTATGAATTACATTTGTTAAAGCAACACACGAAACGATGTGAAATCAGAAAGCTCGACATTGTTTACCACAACACGAGTAGAAAAGAAGGAAATTGCGAAGTAGAAGGCAGAAGAATAACAACAAGAAAACAGCAACAAATGAAAAAACGCAAACATATTTAAGCAACAATAAACAAATAAACTGTTATCCTTCTATCGAAATCGAAATAAAACACACACACACACTCGCATGTATAAATACAAAAGAGGAAAAACAAAATCTAAGAATAGAAAACATGAACAACAACAACAACCACAGCTCTTAGGAAAAATGGAATTAAATATTTGAGCACGGAGCGGAAGTCGAAAACAAGGTATGGATAATGTACAAGAAATTCATTCTTGAGAACAAGAGAAAAAATAAAGAAAATAAATAAACGGAAGGTAAATAATATGCCCCAGCAAATGTAGTATTGTGTCAAGGACAAAATGCAATTACGTTAGTTAAATTCTCAAAACAGCAAAATTGCATTTTAATGGCAGTGAACAGATAATATCTCAACAAATTATAATTTGTACAGACAATTGGATACAAATTACAATGGAATTTAATAACAGTTAGGGAAATATTTTTTTCAATGGAATTGTAAAATGCAAGTGTGAATAGGGGATCCAATATATGTTAAAAATATATTTTTTTGACAGAGTCTATTCTGTACAAAGGCAAGTAAAATCCTGTAGGGAAAGTTTGAAAGTCGGACGGGACCGACTTTATGACACCCTTCACCACTTTGAGTACATACCCAAGTCGCCCACATGTACAATATATTGTAGATAGAACAGACACAGCATCTTTGGAGTACCATTGAAATGGAATCGATGAAAATGAAATTTATCTTCAAATATATTTGAACCAATAAAAACCTATATATATATGAAATCATTGAAAAGTATCATGTTAATCGGGAAGATTTGGATTCTTTGGTGTTGCATATGTATGCAATCGAGGAAAATTATGTATATGAACTGTATGTAAACCTCGACAATTTTATCTCACTAGGAGAAACCTGTATTATTTTGTGTACGAATTGAAAAGATAGATTTCTCGTAAAGTATCGATCAAAAAATTTCAGATTTATGCTCGTTGGAAGGGTGACATTTCGCAGTAACAAAAAATTATTTTGCTCTTTTTTTGCTTCGTGCAATCAAAGAGAAAATCCGGTACATTTTACAGTTTTTCTTTGACAATGGCGAAAATGTAAGCAGTTCCGATACTGTAACAGCCAATTATTATTTTGACGTTAAAGATGTATCTTGCACATGTAGGCCGGTCGTCGAAAATGTCTATAAAATTGTAGAAATGATCGCAAATGACCGACATGTTGGCAGTCGGAATATCGACCAGGAGCTAAAAATCAACCGTTAGGGAATATTCTACACATGTATCCTAAAATACGTCGCCTTTTTGAAGGAACATTGACATGCAATTGAACGAACTTAAATATGTGATCTTAATCTATATCTAAACCGACTAACATTAATCTAATCCCTACACTGTTTAAAATTAAATATCAATCATACACCTATTGATTATTTGGTGTAAAATTAACAAGAATAAGTCAAAATTATATAAACTATTAATTTATATTAAGTTAGTACGTTGTGTCAATCGGCCTAGCTATATCTAAATCTGAACCGATTTTCAAGAAACCTAACACACGTCATTCTAGACTTAATTCAGTACGTTGTGCCAAAACTCGTGCAAACTGAACGATTTTCACGGACTTTGGTGCATCATTTACCTAAATCGGGCGAATCTATATATGGAAGCTATATCTAAATCTGAACCGATTTTCACGAAACTTAACACACGTCATTCTAGTCTTAATTCAGTACGCTATGCCAAAATTCATGCAAATACAATGTTTTTCAGGGACCTTGGTGCAACATTTACCTAAAATCGGGCGAAACTATATTAGGGAGCTATATCTAAATCTAAACCGATTTTCACGAAATTTAGCACACATCATTCTAGACTTAATTCAGTACGCTATGCCAAAATTCGTGCAAATCTAATGATTTTTTGGGACTTTGGTGCACCATTTACCTAAAATCGGGCGAAACTATATATGGGAGCTATATCTAAACCGGAACCGATTTTCACGAAACTTAGAACATATCATTCTAGAATTAATTCAGTACGCTGTGCCATAATTCGTGCAAATTGAATGATTTTCATGGACTTTGGTCCACCATTTACCTAAAATCGGGCGAAACTATATGTGGGAGTTATATCTAAATCTGAACCGATTTTCACGAAACTTAGCACACATCATTCTGGACTTAGTTCAGTACGCAGTGCCAAAATTGGTGCAAATTGAATGATTTTCAGGGACCATTTACCTAAAATCGGAGGAAAATATATATGGGAGCTATATCTAAATCTAAACCGATTTTCTCCAATTTCAATAGGGTTCGTCCCTGGGCCAAATAAGTGACTTGTGCCAAATTTCATTCAAATCCAATTATAAATGCGACCTGTACTTTGTTTACAATTTAACATCAACAGACGGACGGATATTTATAAATCGACTCAGAAAGTGATTCTATGCATATTCTCAAAAGGAACCATGGGTCTATCTCGATTCCTTTTGCCTGTTACAAACATATGCTCAAAGACATAATACCCTGTACCACAGTGAGGGGAAGGGTATAAAAAAAGATTTATTTTTCCCAACCTAATATTTTGCAATATCCAATACGCGATATTTTAGCTCCAATTATGAACTGATTTCAAAAAATTTCGATTTCAACCCAAACTGCAATATTTCACGTAAAAAACCTAGGCTCCTCTGTACACAACTTGCATGAAATATATGGGGAGTACCGATATATCACATTTTACAATTCCAAACATTCTAGAACTAAATCTAATGTACGTGCAAATTTCCAATCTCTATCTAAAATATTGCGAGCACTATCTTCACTATAAGATGCTCTTCATACAATATTCTGTAGAGAGAACAGATATATAATCTTTAGAGGATTGTTGAAACATTTAAGAGACCCATACACATACCATTCGGAAAGCTATATATATATATAAACCTAACCCGACTTATGCACCTTTAATACAAATCACTTTAAACTCACCTCTGCCAAATTTCGTGTAAATCTAATAAACGTAGGACATTTACATCAAATCTGACGAAAATATATATGGATGCAACATCAAAATCTGATCCGATTTTAACAAAACTTCACGTACGCCTATCTGGACCTAACGCCGTACACTGCGCAAGACATTACCTAAAATCAGAAGAAACTGCATATGGGACATTAAACTGGACTTAATTCAGTACGCTGTGCAAGATTTTGTCTCAATCGGAAAAACCTTGGGAGTTTGGTGCACAATTTAGATAAAATTGTACGAACATATATATGGGAGCTATATACAAGAATACATGGACGGACGGACATGCATAAATCAACTCAGAAAGTGATTCTATGCATATTTTCAAAAATAACCACGTGTCCATCTCGTTTCTTTTTGTCGGTTACAAACATAATATCCAGTACGCCAGTGGGGTGAAGGGTATACAAATGTCATTGTCTTGATTGGATTAACATCTACATGTTTCCTCCGAAAGTTGTGAATGTGACCGCGGCAATGTCCACATGTGTTCTCAATGTGATATATCGGTTCACGTTAGTGTGTAGGTCCATGTTAGCGTTTTACAAACAAAGATACTGTATTTCAGCATTCCACATAATTTAAATGTAAGCTTTAAGTACTTTAATGGTAAAGATAAGTTTTTTAACCCAGTGGCTCTAATTTAGAAGTTCGAGTTTTGAATGAATGTTTTGAATATGTTCATGGGCGAATTCTCCATCTAAAATGCCTGTAATTTAGAATTACGGATTATTGTAGAAAAATACTGATTCGCAAAAATATTAAAAATGACAGTTCTGCTTTAAAATTGTCTCCATATAAATGTACACTTTGGTTTTACCGAACTATCTCAATTGGGTTAAGCTGTTTGTTTTTGTAATTTTCTGACAAACAATTACAATACCTCTCTAAAAGCTTACCCGACGATTTAAGGTATTTTAATTCACATCTCAAAATATAACTTGTAAAGTTTAACCGAATTTTTAATTTTTAATGTTAAACACTGAACAGTCATGTTCAGATCTAAACTTGTTAATCATTAAACCCATTTAAGTGTAGAATATTTAATAACAAACTCTTTTAATTTCAATTTCACATTTTCTCACATTACATACATTACTAACATACCCATTACTCTATTCCGTAGCTCATTTACCTCAGCAATTTTCAGGTTTTTAATATTTCACATTAGAATATTCACTGTGGCCATTGGTATTACTTAATTGCCACACAATACCACACACACATACAACATACACAGATACTTACCTCTAAAAATATCCAACCAGAACTAGTGAATGAAATTTTAATTATTTACCTTCGACAAAAAAAATCGTAACATCACTGCCACACAAAAGGAGCAGGAAAACGCGAATACACGACAAATGAGCAAAAAGTTATTTCAAGGGGAAGAAAGAAGACAAATCAAAGGAGATTGCATATTTTTAGCGTAATTGCTTTTTAATTAAATTACTTAATGGGGTTCTAAGGTCAGAATAGGAACGGCTAGGAGAACAAGTTGTACTCTTATTATTAGCAGACCTGCAAACACGCATAACTTGACTTAGTAGGTACGTGTATTTTCGCCATGACCACAATGCGTTTTTTTATTATTTAAAGCCATGAAGCTGTATAGGGAAATATAATGTACATTTGTGACCATATATTAAGGGGAAATTTATATAAATAAGCCGTAAAGTCGAAGGGGCGGACTTAATGAAGGTTATCATTAACTTTGGGTATATTAAACAGATGCATCCTCACAGACATCGCATTTTTGAAGAACCATTAATATGAACCGACTCAGATCAATCCATAAAACCAGTGAGCGGAGCAGTATAGTCGGACGGGGCCTATATGGTCGTCCCCTACCCTACACAACTTCCACGAAAATCTAACTTAGCGTTATTTGCACCCTCCTGAAACCCGACTAAAGGTCAAAAAATATAACTAATATTCAGTAGACGAGGGCTGTACATATCCAGATTCTCTTTACCGTGGGTTACGTTGTGATGTTGGGCTTTCAATTGTTGCCTATAGCACGACTCAAAAAAAAAAAAAAACAGTGAGCGGAGCAGTAAAGTCGGACGGGCCGACCATATGATACCTTACACAACTTCCATGAAAATCTAACTTTCTGTGGTTCTCGATTCTGAGATTGGGCAATATTTCGCGATATGTGCACACTTTTGGCTGCCTAGAGGTCAAAAAATGTTACTAATAATCAGTACAGACCCTCTAATTACTTGTCCAGATTCCATGCACCGTGTGTTGTGTTGTGATGTTCGGCTTTCGACTCGAAAAGTACAAATAATTAAGTTTTCGGTCCACTTCATCCGAAAAATCATTATCTGATCATCACCTAACATTTTAGACGTTGTCCTTGACCGTAACTGGAATTTTAGGCGTTGTCCTTGACAAAAAAAAAAAAAAAAATACTAAATAATGTATGAATACGTAAGCACCTGTAAATATTTAAGTGTAACTCCCACATCTGAGTACATACGACCATAAAATTGGTATCAATTTCAAGGTCAACCACTCCTCTTGGATATACAATCAACTTCTCGGGTGTAGGTCCTTCAGGTGCAAATATATACGCCATAGAATACAAATTGTGTCATTTTTCACACAAAATTCAGAGTCCAATTGACCCGCTAAATAATGACCGATATTTATCAAAGCAGACATGCTTATTCTTTGGCCCGATCCTCTTCTCCATGTAAAATTTCGCGATGTTCGGACCATAATTGCGGCCTCTGGAGCAACCAGAAAAACCGACAAAAATTAAGTATTTGGTCCATTTCATCCTCTAAATATTAACCGATCTTCACCAGAAACAATAGGGTTCTTCATTGGCCAGAACCCATCCTACTTGCAAAATTTCGTGAAGATTGGTCCATAACTGTGGCCTGTATCGTGTTTACAAATTATAATGGACAGACGAACAGACGGACGGACAGACACACATGTCTACAACGACTCAGCTATTCGAGATATGACGATCGGTATACTTAAATGTGTTTATTTCGCGGCGTTACAAACTCTTGGGGCTGCACAAAGCTATAATACCCTGACAACATAGTTGTGTAGGGTATAATAAAATTTAATTTTAAAGGAAATAAATAAAACACTCAAAATTTAAATTCAAAAATTTGAACGCCGTCAAACGCTTCATCTACCACAGGTCAAACTTCATAAATTCACTGTAGTCTTTCATTTTCATGGCATGGCCCTTCAAATGTTTGTTCAACACTTGTCTGTTGTCGTGATATAAATTAAATATTTATGTACGCTGTAGGTCCTGCCATGCTTTTTGGTGTACAATGAAATATATTTTTATGTTCAACAAAGTTGGCCCGTAAAAAATGTTTAATGAAATGGTTGGCAGTGACTGTCATGATATCGCATTCACTAATACAAGCACAATAAAAATAAAATACAGATATTCATCTGATAATATATTTGACAGATGTATTGTGAAATGTTTTCTTTTTTCTTTCTTTTTTTGTCAAGGCATTTAGTGTTTGTCTGTCCATCCATCCGTCTGTCCGTCTGTCCATGTTAACTTGTAAACAATGTACAGGTCGCATTTTATGATTCGAATTAGATGAAATTTAGTACTACTCATTTATTTGGTCCAAGGAAGAACCCTATTGAAATTGGAAAAAATCGTTTCAGATTTTAATATAGCCCTCATATATTTTAGGTAAATAGTACACCAAAGACCCTATATTTACTTCGATTTGCACGAAATTTGGCATAGTGTACTAAATTAAGTCTACAACGATGTGTGTTAAATTTCGTGAAAATCGGTTTAGATTTCGATATAGCTCCCATATATATTTTCGTCAGATTTTATGTAATTGGTGCACCAACCTCCTAATGTTTGTCCGATTAACACGAAATTTTGCACAGCGTATCAAATTGAGACTTTTTTTGCTATAAATCGTTTTCCATAAATTTGTCCCATGTTAAATCTGCCCGAATGGAATTAAATTTATCATAGGTTGCAGAAAGATATCGCATTCAGTTCCTGCGAGGGAACATTGACATACAATTGCAAGGATACATATGTACAATATACCCAAAGTGGTGAAGGGTATCATATAGTCGGCCCAGTCCGACTTTACTACTTTCCTTACTGGTTGTACTACGTTTTCATAATCGCGTATTGCTTAAGGCGATTTGGGGTAAACTGAGCATTAAATACCTAACATGTGTACGGTTGCTACGAAATTTTGCTCAGCAGACTATATCCAAGAAATCCCATTTTTTGCCAATAATTAGTGCAGCGGTTTTATGAAATTAATTAGTATCACATATATTGGTTTCGGGGACGCTTATTATGATTCGGCAAAAAACGCAAAATGTTAATAGGGTGGATCGAAAAGGGCGGTCAATGTTTTTTATACCCTCCACCATGGTATCGTATATTATTTTGTCATTCCGTTGGTAACTCATCGAAATATTCATTCCGACCCTATAAAGTATATATATTCTTGATCAGGCTAAAATCTAGCTATCTAGTACAAATCTAGCCACGTCCGTCCGTCTGTTATAATCACGCTATCTTCTGAAGGAATTGAGATATGGTGCTGAAATTTTGCATAGGGTTGTCTTTAGACTGCAGGTAGGTCAACTTCGAAGATGGGATATATCGGTTCACGTTTATGCATAGCTCCAATATAAGGGAACCCTATAATAGTCGGTATTTTGGGGTTCTTGAGTACGTTTTTCAACCGAATTCGCTGAAATTTGCTACAATGGGTTCTTATTGGGTTCCAAATTTCTCCACAAAAAATTTTCGGACAGCCTCCATACAAGGGTACCCCTAATTTTCGGTATTTTGGGGTTCTTGAGCGCGTTTTTCAACCGAATTTTGGAATTTTGAGGTCGTATATTGTAACAAATCTCCCTACCAAAAATTATTAACATTATTAACATCCCCTTTCTATACCCTTCACCACAATGTGGTACAGGGTGTTATGTCTTTGTGCATATTTTTGTAGCAGGCAAGAGGAACCGAGATAGAACCATAGTTCCTTTTGGGAATATGCATAGAATCACTTTCTGAGTCGATTTATGCATATCCGTCCGTTCGTCCGTCTGTTGGTGTTAAATTCTAAACAAAGTACAGGTCGCATTTATAATCCGATTTGGATGAAATTTGGCACAGCTCACTTTTTTGGGCCAAGGACGATCCTTATTGAAATTGGGAAAAATCGGTTCAGATTTAAATATAGCTCCCATATATATCTTAGTCCGAATGGTGCACCAAATTTCGATTTGCACGAAATTTGGCATGACGTACTGAATTGAATCTAGAGTGATGTCTGCCAAGTTTCGTGAAATTCGGTCCAGATTTAGATATAGCTGTCAAAAAGGTGTAAACGTCGAGAACGTTACATACCTGTATAAAATGTAATAAATGTAGTAAACGTCATTTATTTGAATATTATTACCATATACTGTTATTTTCAAGAATATATATAATTATAACCTTCACCGCACTGTGGTACATTTAGGTATATATGTCTTTGAGCATATGTTTGTAACAGGCAAAAGGAAACGAGATAGACACATGGTTGCTTTTGAGAATATGCATAGAACCACCTTCTAAGTCGATTTACGCATGTCTGTCTGTCCGTCCATGCATTTTTGTGAACAAAGTACAGGTCGCTTTTTGATCCTATATGGATGAAATTTAGCATATGTTACTTATTTGACACAAGGACGAAACCTATTGAAATTGGAAAAAATCGGTTCAGATTTAGATATAGCTCCCATATATATTTTCGTCCGATTTAATGTAAATGGTGCACCAAGTCCCTATATATCTCTCGAATTGCAAGAAATTTGGCACAGCGTAATGAATTAGGCCTAGAATGATGTGTGCTGAGTTTCATATGGTATGCAATTAAGTCTAGAATGATGGGTGTTAAGTTTCCTAAAAATCGGCCCAGAGCGTTCTGTTTTAAGTGCAGAATGATGTGTGCTGAGTTTGGTGAAAATCGGTTCAGATTTAAATATAGCTCCCATATCTATATTTTCATCCGATTTATGTAAATGGTGCACCAAAGTCTCTAAATATCTTTCGATTTGCACGAAATTTGGCACAGCGTAATGAATTAGGTCTAGAATGATGTGTGTTCAATTTCCTGAAATCGTGGAATCGGTTCAGATTTAGATATAGCTTCTATATCTGACCTAATGAAAAAAATAGTATAGGTTGCAGAATGACATGTTTATGGATCCAATTTCATTTTGCTAGTCCTTTAAAAATGCGACGTCTGTTAGGATTCATCTGTTGAATATACCCAAAGTGGTGAAGTAGTCGGCCCTGTCCGACATTACTACTTTCCTCACTGGTTTTAACATATATTTGACTATTCTTTACTAGAACTGATAAAAAATTCTATACTTTTTGGAGAAGAAAATTTTGAAAATTGATATGGATTTGAGTAAAGCATACGTAATTTCCAAATGTATTAATATAAATAGATATTTTGTCAAAAACCTAATGGTTTTGGGTTGGTTTGACGTTTCTGACATATTTATTATACGTCGGAAATATATGTCATTTACGTCACTATTTCTGACGGACCATCTCTGCCTATATATCTCTCGATTTTCACGAAATTTGGCATAGCGTAATGAATTGAGCCTAGAGTGACGTCTGCCAAGTTTCGTGAAAATCGAGAGATATATAGGCAGAGATGGTCCGTCAGAAATAGTGACGTAAATGACATATATTTCCGACGTATAATAAATATGTCAGAAACGTCGGAAACCAACCCAAAACCATTAGGTTTTTGACAATTTAATGCAAATAATGTACCAAAGTTATAATATTGCATAGTGTACTAAATTTAGTCCAGAATGGTGTGTGCCAATTTTGAGATTTATATATAGCTCCCTTATATTATCTATTGATTTGAAGTTATTGTCGCACCAAGGAACCAATATATGGCTGATAGGAACAAAACGTACTGAAATTAGTATGACCTAACCTGTGATAAGTTTCGTTGAAATCGGTTCATATTTGGATATAGCTTCCATATATATTTTCGTCCGATTTTAAGTAAATGGTGCATTAAACTCCACATGTTTGTCAGATTGACATGCAAGTTTGCACAGCGTACAAAATTTAGCATAGAATAATGTAGTCGGGTTTTCTAGAAGTGCAGACATAGCCCAACGATTCTACCTTCGATGGATACTGAGGTAAAAAACTAGAACGGCCAGGTTCAAGAATGATATATAATATAAGGGCCCCCAGTTACGCCTATCACCCATATTGTGATACCTACCCATTTTCGGTATTTTTAATACTTAGCGTGTAGGAAGGTATTGTGATGCCAAAGTGATTGGTTAGAAATAGAGCTATGTATATAAGTCCTTAATTTAGCATAGAAGTTCAAATAATTGCAACTCCAACTGTAAGGTATGTAATAGCCTGCAGGAACCTACACATAGAAATGTTTTTTTCTGCTATGACAATATTCATATTAAACCAGCAGCTTCCACCCCCCCCCCCCCCCCTCCAAAAAAAAACATGTGTACGTCGGTGATGGCCTCATATCAACAAAATCGGCCCACATTTTGGGGTTTTCCGATTTTTGGACAAAGCTCCATTAAAAATTGCTGAAATTTGTATTTGGTATACATTATGGTTTACAACAATAATACGTGTTATATGTGTTGGTATGTTCCCCATATTTGCATTTCAAGTGGAGGGTATTCAAAGTTCGGCCCGGCCGAACTTAACGCCTTTTTCACTTGTTTTAAGTTAAAGAAATCAATTTTGTATATAAATTTACTAAAACTTAAAAAAAAATTTCCTTTCTCTTAAAAAAAAATAATTTAGCATTAAAATGTCCATATGTATTCCACATATATGATGTTAATTACAATAGAATTTCTCTCTTCTTTTTTGCCCCTTTTCACACATTTTTTGTCACACGGAAAAATAAACATTTATTTAACGGTCGAAAACAAACAGACAAACCAGTAAAGAATACGTAAATTTTAATTGAAAAACTTTTCATAACGAAATAACATTTAATTTAACATATACCCTGAACTCAGTTTTATATATATAAATATATATGTATTTTTTACCAATAGTTATGTCAGCCAGAAATGTAACCAAACTATTTTAATTAATGTCAAGAGCAGCATTACAGGTATACTTCTAACCAAGCTTTGGAACATTGCCTGGTGGTTGGTTATTTTAGTGGCAAACTTTATTCGAAAAAGTGCATTTTTACGTATTGTTTGGTATACACAACATGTGTGTACGTTGGCTTGGCATGGACACAACAATAGGTGTCGCACATGTGAGTCCAGTGCATATTTGAGTCATTTATTGAATGTGCTATGTAAATGTCTCTATGCAAATTGGTACAGGTATGGTAGCTTTTCTTGGTTTACGTGTTATTCTGTAAAATAATAAAACCATTAACTATACACTATGATTTCACATATTTTTATAAAGATATAAATACATGGCTCCTTTTAAGAATATGCATAGACATTCTGAGCCAATTTATGCATGCCTGCATGTGTTTTTTTGAGAGCAAAGTACAGGTAGCATTTATGAACTGAATTGAATTGAAAAATTGTCACATGCCATTTATTTGGCCCAAGGACGAACCCTATCGGGTCAGATTAGGACATCTCCCATGCACAGTTTCGTTCGATTTTAGGTAAATGGAGCACCATTCTGTCAATGTTTGTACTATGGAGACAACATTTTGCAAAGCGTATTGAAATTACAGCACATTGACATCCGTGAAGTTTTGATGAAATCGGTGCAAATTTAGCTTCAGATTTATGCGAAGTTTTGTTGAAGTCTTCAGATTTAAATACAGCTCCTATATATATATATATACGTCCGATTTTCAGTAAATAGTGAACGAAAAGTCAAATTTAGCCCCGATGGACACAACATTTTGCACAATGTATAAAAGTTAGCATAACGTAGTTTGTGGAAAATTTCGCTGAAATCGGTTCAGATTTAGATATAGCTAAATTAGGCACCATAGAACCACAATATTTCCGATTCGCACAAAAAATTGCGCGACGTACTGAAGTTCGTCCAATTTCATATCAATGTTAGGACACATCTGTCGTATATGTCCAATAGTCGGCCCCGTCCGACTTTACTACTCTTATGTTCTCTACATCTAGAAAACGCAACTACGTTTTTCTATACTTAATTTTGTACATTGTGCAAAATTTGATGTTAATCTGACAAACATGAGGAGTTTGATGCACAATTTACTTAAAATCGGACGAAAATATATGTGGAAGCTATATCCAAATATGAACCGATTTCATCGAAACTTGTCACAGGTTAGGTTATACTCATTTCAGAACGTTTTGGTCCTATCAGCCACATATTGGTTCCTTAGTGCGTCAATTACTTAAAACCAATCTATAATATAATGGAGCTATATCTAAATCTTAACCGATTTTCAGGACACTTGGCACACATCATTCTGGATTAAATTCCGTAGGCTATGCAGCATAAGAACTTTGGTACATTATTTACATAAAATCGGACGAAAAATATGTATATCTAGATATGAACCGATTTTCACGAAACTCAGCACACATCATTCCAGCATCAATTCAGTACGGTATGCCAAATTTCGTGCAAATCGAAAAATATATAGGTTCTTTGGTGCACCATTTAGATTAAATCGGACGAAAATAAATCTGAACCGATTTTCGGAAACTTATCACACATGATTCTAGACCTAATTCATTACGCTATGCCAAATTTCGTGCAAATCGAAAGATATATAGGGTCTTTTGTACACCTTTTACATAAAATCGGACGAAAATATATATGGGAACACATATCTAAATCTGAACCGATTTTCACGAAACTTAACACACATCATTCTATACTCAATTCAGTATACTGTGCCAAATTTATATATAAACTTTGGTCCACCATTTACCTTATATCGGACGCAAATATATGGGAGCTATATCTAAATATGACCCGATTTTCAGGAAACTTAGCACACATCATTTTAGGCTCAATTATGTGACATGTCATATGACATATACTCAATTTAGTATGCTGTGGCAAATTTCGTGCAAATCAAAGGTTATATAGGAACTTTGGTCCACCATATATATGCACCATTTACATGAAATCTGACCCGATTTTCAGGAAACTTAGCACACATCATTCTAGGCTAAATTCAGTACGTTGTATCAAATTGGGCCAAATGAATAAGCTGTGCCAAATTTCATCCAATTCGATTAATAAATGCGACCTGTACTTTGTTTACAATTTAACATGGACAGACGGACGGACATGCGTAAATCGACTTAGAAAGTGATTCTATGCATATTCTCAAAATGAACCATGGGTCTATCTCGATTCCTTTTGCCTGTTACAAACATATGCACAAAGACATAATACCCTGTACCACAGTGTGGTGAAGGGTATACAAATTGACAATATGGTCCATATAAAAAAATGATATTGAACACACCAAGACCAAATGTTAAAGAAAACATTTGGTAAGATTGGTTGAATGTTGGTTGGTCGGTTATTATATTACTATAGGTAACAATAAGGATTTGCGAATATCGTCTTGTCTCCATCCAAAACGACTCATCTTTATTATGAATACCGTGTAGGCATAGTCTTTATTAATTCCAAAATTTGAAAATGAATTGCGAGAACCAAATGGGTCCTTAATTTTCAACCAAAGAGTATAAAATCATATTTCATAAATTGTTCATACGATTGGTAATGTCTGCACTAATATTTTCACACACAAACTATGAAAGTTCATAAAAAAGAACTTCATTATTTTACACGCTACTAACACACATACAAAAATAACTCGTACACGAAAAAACACGATATACCTAACCACCAGACACTAAAAATGTCCTTGTAACAATTTAAAACGCAGTAACTACACATCATAGAAACGAAAGTTGTTTTTACTCGTTTTTTTTT
>NW_026876490.1:0-20277 GCF_032173495.1 Musca vetustissima | reverse complement strand
ACATTATTTGTAATCATTATAAATTAAGAAAACAATCATCATCTGTCATATTTTTGGCAGGCAACTATTTTGAATTATAACGTATTTTGTACAATAAAACCTGTAGTTTAAACTTGTGTTTATAGAATTATTATATTAAACCCTTTCCACGTTCATAATTAATATTATGAAACACAAATATTGAAAACCTATTGGCGTAGTTTGGGTTTTGCTTCGTGGGTTTCGGTTAGTTGGGTTTGGGGTTTCGATAGGGTTTTGGTTGGTTGTTATAACGTGAAATTGGGTTCATTTGGGTTTGGTGCGGGTTTCGTTTAGGTGCGTTATGTTGATTTATGGTACATCGGGTACATGTTTGCCATATGTTCCTTTGGTTATTATATAAGTTACTCATTTAAAATTTGCCTTGTATATGAATGAACAAGTATCATGTTATTATTTTGTGAACATACTCGTATTTTATTAATATTATGTATATTAAATATAATGTAACATTCTGATAGCCGTGTTATAATTTTTTGATATATATTTTTACCCATAATTTTTGTACATAAATAAAATTCTAAATAAAACAGTACAATATGCAATATATAAAAGAAGTTGTATTTACATTTGTTAATAAATGGGCTTAGTATTTTATATATTTTCTACTCTCGTGTAAATGTGACCTGTCGAGATGATTTTTTAATTTAAAATTGTGCTTAGTTACGTTTTATATTGTGCTAATTCGGTCATATACCTAAAAATCTACAACTCTACAAATCTATGAAAAAAATTATATGGCAACACTAATTTATTAGATTATATCAATAAGAAATCAAATCTCTATTTATATAGTATAGACATATAATGTCTTAGTAGTATAACATAGACCATGGAAAACGAACAGTTGTTAAAAAAACTTGTTCATTCCCGAAATGAACTGAAGAAAAAATTCGAAATCATTAAAATGGGAGAGGATGCTAGAACTACAGAACTAAATAAAACATTTAAACCCATAACAGAAGAGCTGGAAAAATTAGTTAAAATAAAAAGTGAAAATATTCCTAAGTATTTCAAGGAACATCAATATATAAGTACTCCTAACAAGAGATATATACATGAAATTAAAGAAGATGAAACACCAGAAGAGGATGATTTCAATTTAGATTATACACAATACCAACCTAATAACTATGAAGAGACAAGAGACGAAACATTTTATTCAGATAATAATGATGAAGATGAGGATAACATGAATATTTCACATTTGAAACAAAGAAATAAACTGGATACTGTATATGGTCCACATAAGGATATAAACGGAGGGTGGAAATTTGGAGATAAACCATTAAAAATTAGCAATGAAAAAATTATCATTGGAAACCAACGTTGGGCGCTTACGCCAGGCTTGTTTGAACTACTCTTCCATCAGAAGCCAACAAATTATGATGCTTCCGAACTGGAGATTTATAAGAACATTTTATTGGACTCAAATGCATACAAAGTTGACTATAAACCTACTGAACGAGTAAAATCAAACAGAGGCTACAAATATAAGAATATTATAAAACAATTGGTTGGGGGTACACATAGTGGAAATGGCTTAATGAAACCCAACCTTGCAAAACCGGAATATAAACATTGGAATGACCCAAACGTATTAGTTGAAAGATTAAATCTGTTGCTGGTGTTGCAACAATCTGGACATAATGATTATATTAATGAGTTAGTTTCTATTGTTGAAGAACTGAGGGAAGCAGACATAATATATTAAATACTATATTAAATCTAATTCGAAAATTCAAACACATACTATATAAAAATTGATAAAGACAACCCTTTGTAATTCATCTATAAAATTCAAATAACATGAAGAATAAATCGCATTAAATTGTATACATGATGATTGGTATATAAGCATATTAAAAATGTGTATTTTGTAGACATTTAAGTATTTTATGGTGTACAATTATTTTGTAATTACATGTCATGTATAGCCAAACTTATTTTTTAATTAGGACTATCTTCAAATCGTACTAAATGTTTTATTTAGAATTTTATTTATGTACAAAAATTATGGGTAAAAATATATATCAAAAAATTATAACACGGCTATCAGAATGTTACATTATATTTAATATACATAATATTAATAAAATACGAGTATGTTCACAAAATAATAACATGATACTTGTTCATTCATATACAAGGCAAATTGTAAATGAGTAACTTATATAATAACCAAAGGAACCTATGGCAAACATGTACATAAATCAACATAACGCACCTAAACGAAACCCGCACCAAACCCAAATGAACCCAATTTCACGTTATAACAACCAACCAAAACCCAACCAAACCCCAAACCCAACTAACCCAAACCCAACTAACCAAAACCCAAACTACGCCAACAGGTTTTGACATTTTTGCGTTCATAATATTAATTATGAACGTGGAAAGGGTTTAATATAATAATTCTATAAACACAAGTTTAAACTACAGGTTTTATTGTACAAAATACGTTATAATTCAAAATAGTTGCCTGCCAAAAATATGACAGATGATTGTTTTCTTAATTTATAATGATTACAAATAATGTTTTGGCTTATAGGGAGTAATGGGGCATATACAATCCCGTTATGGTATATTATAGCTACGACAATTTTTGATTATCCAAAATAAAACATCACAGCCACTATGGTTGAAACACTGGAACAAACTGCCCAAAAAGCCAAATATTTGGAGTACCGTTATATGGGAGCTATCTCAAAGAGTGGACCAATGTAGATAATTTTAGTACGATTCATTCTAGCAAATAAGAACCAAATGCCAAATTACAGCCAAGATTTTTTTTCCGCAAGCATAGAACAATTTTCTGTTCACAGATTTAATGCAACTATCCTAAATAGGATATGCAAAAATTTGGCATCACTACATCCTTGCATTCGGGAAATACAGTACATTATTTTGGAAAAATGAAAGTACAATATCAAGAAAACCAAATGCAAAATCGACGAAGAAACATTTAAAATTATTCTCTATATTCTTTTTTACAAAAATCAAAAATAATTCTGATGACAGAATTCGTACAATTCCAATACGAAGCGATTAAAATCAAATTGCAATATTTGGCGTTTTTCTCTGTTGTTATGATATCATAACAACAGAACGAATAATGTTATGCTTTTTTATCTTCACCCGTTTCTCCGTTTCGTTTTAATACTTCGGTTGTTTAATTGCATTGCATCTTGATGTTACCTAAAGTTCATTGACCCAATAAAATAATATGCTTAGCTCCTCTCCTCTTTTACTCTTAAAACCAAACATTCCGATTGTCAATAAAATTCCGTAAATTTGTTCCTGCCTCGTCCCTATTCACTCCTTATCATAATTGCATAAGATTGCGAAATTCATTATGCTCCGTATCATAATTCTCCCAAATAGTTCTTATCATCAAAAATCATACAACACCATTCGTCTGTCTTTGAATTCCGCTGACCATTTTTATCGTTACAACTGATACATGCATGTTGTTGTTGTTATTCCCAATAGCCCCTATAGTTTGTTTCCCATATCTGTTCCCCATTCCCCTTGTAAACATTTCGGTAAGCTCCGCGCATGCCCACATAGTTTCCATTCACAATATTCTATAACCGCACGGAAACACACACGCGCACACACATTGACATAATCAAACGTCAAGAGCGCACCTACACACGTTGACCAAATAGGATTTTATAAAATTTAAATGCTGACCTATGTAAAATGTTCAACATGCTGACGAACAAAAGATAATTGATATTCTCACATACCAATTT
The DNA here is from genome assembly GCF_032173495.1 of Musca vetustissima. Taxonomy (NCBI): domain Eukaryota; kingdom Metazoa; phylum Arthropoda; class Insecta; order Diptera; family Muscidae; genus Musca; species Musca vetustissima. Next base: position 16,480 of record NW_026876490.1, on the reverse strand, counting down.
TGCGAACTTAAGAAAAAGAACCATAAATAGAAAATCAAAAATCCATAAACATGCTGAATAATTTAGAATAAGAGACACAATTCACGCTTTCAGTCTACCTAATTTAAATAAATAACTAATCGATCAGAGCGACATCTATATTCATATTTTAAAAAAGAGCAAAATATTAATTCATTTCATCACAATTGGTCTGTTCCAGTACTTTTTTAATAGTAAATCTAGTAAAAGGGAAACATTTCAAAATAATTTGAAAAATTCGGGAACGCAAATCTATTAAATGTGCCAAAATTAGAAGGCAATACTTCAAAATCAACATAACAACCAATCAGAAGTAGGCATTCCTGCTTACCAAAAAGGGTAAAATGGCCGAGTAATACTCGGCCAAATTTCTCGAGTAAAAAGTTTACAAAGAGAATGCCATATTGTTTTGTGCTCTCTTAAATTTGATTCGAGTAAAAAGTTTACAAAGAGAACGCCATATTGTTTTGTGCTCTCTTAAATTTGATTCAATGTTTTACCAGGTTTTGAGGGATGAGCAACGGTTTTCGAGTAAAAAGTTGCAAAACATGTAAAATGAGTAGATTCTTTTAGGTTCTGGAACGGAACTAATGTTCAATAAACTTGAACATATACCTCCATTTCGAAATTGTTCTCTTCCATAGCATACTTTTAGGAGTTTGCTTTAAAGCTAACCAGATTAAATAAAATTAAAAAACAAGTCTTTTATCAAATCTACAGGGCAGCATCAATAATTCACCAAACCACAATTTAAATAAAAGAAGCAAAAGGTTTTGAATCACCCAATCTTTCAAAGCGACATCTTTACCTTAAAGATCACAGGGAGACACATACAACTCACCACCAAAAGGATTAAAGAACCAAAAGGTTTTGAATCACCCAATCTTTCAAAGCGACATCTATACTTTAAAGAGGATTGTGTCTATGCTACAAACACGACAGATCACAGTGTTGCACATACAACTCACCTCCAAAAGGATTGGGTCTATGCTACAAACACGACATTGATCAGGGTTGCACACACAACTCACCACCTAAAAGTTTATGTCTATGCTACATACACGACAGGCCATCTACTGACAACGATCTAATTCACCACTATTTTGGTCAAATACACAGGGTAACATCTGCAATTCACCACTTCGTGATTCGTGTCTACGATACACACACAGGGCGACATCTACACTTCACCACGAATAGTTTGTGTCTTCGCTACTTCACCACGAATGGTTTGTGTCTTTGCTATGTAATTTGATACGATATTCTTTGAACCCCCATATTTCCTCTACTCCTGACGATGATGAAATACAACGGTTAGCATTTGGGCATCTCCCCCATATAATAATACCTCCTGAAGGAAAGTATTGAGATAAAATATTGGATTCGAAATTGAGCTATATCATTAATTAGGCATATCCACTCATATAAACATAACTCCCAATATTCGCTCATTCCTAGCTTTGTAATCAATATTGGTCACCCTTTAGGCAAAGCCTTATATACGTTTGCACTCTAAATTGCAGTCTTTTGAGGATTTTATTTATTTTTTCCACTCGCTTTTTTCACTTGCTTCTTATAATATTGAAAAATTTTACAATTATATGTCTACGGGACGGGCGGTTTTTTACCATTGTGTGCGATTTGGTGGTATCGCCGTTTCTAGGATCTAATCGTCCGTTTGAGCAGTATTTGATAAACCAACGCCGTTGTAAAAATAATTCGTCTACAATGTCTGTATTTTGACAAATTCAAATTAAGCTTTTCATTTTTGAAAAAATGGCAAGCATTTGTTGAGACAATCTATAACATTACACTCAATGTTGGGAGCCATATTTTTGTCTGAGAGAGCTTTAAAATCTGCATTTTTTCCAGTCGACTTCAACACCATCTATATTAAAAAAATGGCATTTTATTGGAAAATGCATTTTGTCCAGTCTTTACTATTTCAGGTCTTTGTTGTTAAGATATGATAATAACAGCACAAACACCATCTATTGGAATTTTTTGCCATTTCAACTTTCCTATTCCTATCCAAAGAAACATATATTGTGAAAACATATATTCTGAGTGCAGATCTGTGACTTTATTTACATTTTATACACAAATTTTCGCGTATTTGCGTTTTTATTGTTAACATGCCTCTGTTACAATAAAAACGCCAATACGCGATAATGTGTTTATAAAATGTAAATAAAATCTGAGATATGCACTCAAAATATTTAATAAGCTAGCTGTATAGCGTTTAGAATGTTTAATATTGTTCGCTCTGTTGTTATGATATCGTAACAACAGAGAAAAAGCCATCTATTCGAATTTGTCGACGTATCAATTGTCCTATCTTTATACTTTTATGTCTTTGCCAAAGACATAAAATATCGCGAGGAAGTTGTTTACGTATCGGTTGTTTATGTATCGTATCTTTATACTTTTATGTCTTAGTCTTTGGATAGGAATAGGACAATTGAAATGGCAAAAAATTCCAATAGATGGTGTTTGTGCTCTTATTATCATATCTTAACAACAAAGAGAGCAATGTTAAAGCAATGTTGTATAACCAAGCCGATTTCTATAACCAAGTGACATATATGGAATGTTGTTTTGAATCCTGCACTTTAATTTTGTGAAAAATTCATTCATTAAATTGTCTACGATTCGCGTTAAGGTGAGCGCACCCAAGTTGTTGTTGTTAATTTCGCTACGGTTCCATGTCTAAGCTATCGCTCTTGTCCCAAAATCGTGTGTTTTCATCAATTACCGCTGAAAAATCCTTTTGTACAAAGCTCTAACAACCATCAACTTGACATTCTGAAATCCGTTTGTAAGCAGCGTCCGTCAGTTATCAAACATATACGAAAAATGTCATAGTTGTTGAACAGTAATCAATAAAAACCTGACAGTCCAAACTGATAGTGTGTACTCGCCTTTATTATTGATACATGGAAGCTTTGTTTGACGTAAAAGCTTTTTTAGATGGTTCGTGCACACGCTATACTTATTCAAAGACACAAAGACATAAAAACCGTAAAGACTCGACAAAATGCATTTTGACAAAATAGTTTATGAAAACACATCCAGGGGGAATCATGCATAACAGAGGCATGTTAACAATAAAAACGCCAATACGCGATAATGTGTTTATAAAATGTAAATAAAATCAGAGATCTGCACTTTAAATATATTTTTGTATTTAATAAGCTTAAGATATAGCATTAAAAACGTTTAATATTGTTCTCTCTGTTGTTATGATATCGTAACAACAGAGGAAAAGCCATCTGTTGGAAATTGTTTACGTATCAATTGTCCTATCTTTATACTTTTATGTCTTTGACATATTTAAATCAAAGACATAACAAAGATATAAAAGTATTCGTATACGACAAGTCATACGTAGACAATCTCCAATAGATGGCTGTTTATCTGTTGTTATGATATCGTAAAAACAGAGCGAACAATGTTAACCCTTTTGAAAGATTTTTAATTTTTGTTGAAAAAAATCGTGGTGATAGAATTCATCCTAAAAATTAAGAGAAACATATTTAAAATAATTTTAGTATTGATTTATATAATGAATTTAACAAAAAACAATATGAAGAACATTTCCATCATCATGCAATGCTGGATCATAAGCAGGGTGGGAAGAATGATTAAAATACACTCTTTCTCACGAATCCTCACGGGCGAGAATTCAAATGTTTTCAATTTATAGCGAATAATAAAGATAGAATGAATGCACAAGCATTTGCATTCTCTCGCGAATTTTCGCATTGTTCGAAAAATTCACGAACGATAAAATTTCGCTGCAAGCGTCGGCGATTTATTCTTTCGCGAGCGTTCTTTGCTGAAGAATATTCTTTTGAAAAACTCAAAAAACAAATGTTCGCGAATTCACGCGAGCACTGTTAAAAACAACAACAAACAAAAATATCAAAAACACTCACAAACAATGAAAGAATATGTGTGGAACAGCGGTCGGCAACAAATACATATGTATTTGTTTGGTCACACAGACACAAAATGTGTAAGAGTAACTCTTGCTCTCTCGAAAAACTTGGTCTGCAATAATACATTGCTACGATGAAAATCATGTAAACAAGCGGTAACACAACCGCCTTTATCAGGAGCTGAAACGAGACTGATCGGTGATTGTTTTCTTTCACGAACGTTTGTTGTTATTGTTGTTGCCGTTTTGAGCATTCTCGAGAATTCGGGAATGTTTGTTTCCATTCGTGAAACAAATTTCAACCACCAAACGAAACGAACGAACGTTGTTGTGTGCTCTCACTCGTTTGTTATGTGCGTGCGAATATTCTTTGGCGAATGCTCGTTTGGTAAAGAATTTATCGCCATAAATTCATTCTTAAAATAAGCGAAAAACGAAAAGAATGTATTTTGAATCATTCGCGAGCGAATTTTCGGCACCCTGATCATAAGTTAGTATAGAAATGAAATCTATATATGGGCACTTCCGCATTTACTTACACGACTTTCAGAGGCAAAATCCAATTTTAAATCTTAAATAAATCGAAAACAATTGCATTTTTTACAATTCTCCCTTGTAAATGTAAATATTTTCCATAGAATCCTGAAAAGTGAAAGTAACATTACCGTCGGAGTATAGGATTGTGATATGTACGTAGTTTTGGATATTTGTTACTTATGTGTACGAAAAGTACTAAATCGTACTATAATTGGTACAATTTGGATTTGGGTGAACCGATAGAGCGGGAACAATAAAATTTGGAGTCAGGATCACTGTAGGGGTGTAGGATTGGGGTCAGGACTCAGTTTAAGACATTATTACTTATGGGTACTAAATGGTACTAAATTTGGTACAATTTCAATTTTAGGTGAACAAATTGAGCTAGAATCATGAAATTTGGAGACAGGATCATTGTTTAGGTGTAAGATTGAGATATGTAGGGAGTTCTAAAAATTTGTACTAATGTGTACTAAATTTGGTACAATTTAATTTGTGGGTGAACCGATGGAATTGGAATCCTGAAACTTGGATTTAGGATCACTGTGGGGGTGTTGGTTTGAGTTAAGTAGGAAGTTTTGGAAATTCGTACCACTGTGTACTAAATTTGGTACAATTTGAATTGTGAGTGAACCGATAGAGTTGGAATCCTGAAATTTAGATTTTGGAGCACTGTGGGGGTGTTGGTTTGGGTTAAGTTGGAAGTTTTTGAAATTCGTACTAAATGGTACTAAATTTGGTACAATTTGAATTTTAGGTGAACCAATTGAGCTAGAATCATGAAATTTGGAGTCAGGATCATTTTGTCATTTTGTACAGTTTGAATTGTGGGCGAACCGATAGAATTGGTATCTTGAAACTTGGATTTAGGATCATTGTGGGGGTGTAGGATTGGGGTAGGATCGTACAAATGTGTACTAAATTTTGTACAATTTAAATTTTTGGTGCACCAATACAGCTGAAATCCTGAAATTTGGAGTTAGGGTTACAGTTTGGGTTGCAATTTAAAAATAGTACCAAATGTGGATTTGAGTAAACCGATAGAGCTAGAATCTTGAAATTTGATGTTAGGATCACTGTCGGGGTGTAGTATTGGGCTATGTAGAAAGTTTTGGACATTCGTAATAATGTTTACTAAATGGTACCAAATGGTGGTTAGGATCACTGTTGGGGGGTTCGAATAGGGTATATAGGAAGTTTTGGAAATGTCTACTAATGTGTACTAAATGGCACTAGATTTGGCACAGTTTGGATTAAAAGTTAACCGATAGAGCTGAAATCTTGAAATTGAGTAATAATTGGATTTAGTTGAACCGATAGAATCCTGAAATTTGAAATTAGGATTGGGGTATGTGGGAAGTGTTGGAAATTCGTATGTTAAAGTAGGAAGTTATGACAATTTATATATTTATGTTTACTAACTGGTACTTAATTTGGATTTGGGTGAAGCTATATTTGAAATTTGGAAATTTAACTAAATGACACCAAATCTTGAAATTGAGTAATAATTGGATTTAGTTGAACCGATAGAATCCTGAAATTTGAAATTAGGATTGGGGTATGTGGGAAGTGTTGGAAATTCGTATGTTAAAGTAGGAAGTTATGACAATTTATATATTTATGTTTACTAACTGGTACTTAATTTGGATTTGGGTGAAGCTATATTTGAAATTTGGAAATTTAACTAAATGACACCAAATTTTGTATAGTGCTTGATTTATTTTGCGGTCAGAATTTGTGTGTAGGTTTGAGTACTATAAGAGAACATTGGTACTAAACGGTTTTAAAAGTGTTAATATTGGTTGGTATTGGGTTTTAAAAGGTACTAAATGTGATACCATTTGTATTTGGCGAACCGGTGGAGCTAGAACTCTGAAATTTGGTTTGAGGGTCACTGATGGAGTGTAGAATAGATATAACAAAGGGCTTTTTAGAAATTCGAACTATAAGTATCCGAAAGGTACGAAAATGTACTAAATTTGGTACAATTCGGTAGCATGTGAACGGATAGCGTTAAAAACTTGAAATTTGGAGCGTGAATTAAGGTTGAGATGTAGGGTCCATTTAAGGAGATGGTTTTGAATGCGCTTACTCATGTGTACGAAAAGTACTATATTTGGTACAAATTTAATCTATACTAATAAAAGAGTAAAGTGATTGACTGACTGACTGATTTAGCGATTCATCAACGCCCAGACGAAACGGCTGAAGCTAGAATCTTGAAATTTTGGATGAGTGTCACTCTTGGTCCAAAAGTTACAGATAAGGCTGGGTTTTTTGGAAATTCGTACTAGAACCGTACGAAAAGTACTAAAAAGTACTAAATATGGTATAATTTGTATTTGGCGAACCAGTAGAGCTAGAAATCTGAAATTTGGATTGAGGGGCACTGATGGAGTGTAGAATAGATGTAGCAAAGGACTTTTTGGAAATTCGAACTATAAGTATCGGAAAAGTACTGAAATGTACTAAATTTGGTACAATTTCGTAGCATGTGAATGGATTGAGCTAAGATCTTGAAATTTGGAATGCAAATTAAGGTTGAGAATTAGGGTCGATATGAGGAGAGTTTGGAATGCGTGTACTCATGTGTGCGAAAAGTACTATATGGTACTATATTTGGTACAAATTAGATTTAGAGGTACAAATCGAACTGGAATCCTGGAATTTGAAATTAAAATTATCGTCGGAGTGTAGGATTGGGATATGAACGTAGTTTTGGAAATTTGTTACTTCTGTGTACGAAAAGTACTAAATCGTACTATAATCGGTACAGTTTGGATTTGGGTGATCCTATAGAGCGGGAACAATGAAATTTGGAGTCAGGATCGCTGTAGGGGTTTGGGATTGGGGTCAAGATTCAGTTTACGAAAATAGTATTTATGGGTACTCAATGGTACTAAATTTGGTACAATTTGAATTTTATGTGAACCAATAGAGCTAGAATCATGAAATTTGGAGCCAGGATCACTGTTGAGGTGTAAGATTGAGGTATGTAGGAAGTTTCAGAAATTTATACTAATGTGTACTAAATTTGGTACAATTTGAATTGTGACTGAACCGATAGAGTTGGGGTATGTAGGAAGTTTTAGAAATTTGTACTAATTGTACTAAATTTGGTACAATTTAAATTGTGGGTGAAGGAATAGAGTTGGAATCCTGAAATTTTGATTTAGGATCACTGAGGAGGTGTACGATTGGGGTATGTAGGAGGGTTTGGAAATTGGTACTACTATGTACTAAATTTAGTACGATTTTATTTTTTGGGTGAAATGAAAGAGTTGGAATCTTGAAATTTTGATTTATGAACACTGTGGAGGTGTAGGATTAGGGTATGTTGAAAGATTTGGAAATTGGTACTATATGTACTAAATTTAGTACAATTTAAATTGTGGGTGAACCGATAGAGTTGGAATCCTAAAACTTGAATTTAGTATCATTGTGGGGGTATAGAATTTGAGTATGTAGGAAGTTTTGGAAATTCGTACTACTGTGTTCTAAATTTGGTCAATTTAAATTGTGGGTGAACCGATAGAGTTGGAATCCTGAAACTTGGATTTAGGATCAGTGTGGGGGGTAGGATTGGGGTATGTAGAATATTTTGGAAATTGGTACTACTATGTACTAAATTTGGTACAATTTGAATTGTGAGTGAACTGATAGAGTTTGAATCCTGAAAAATGAATTTAGGATCACTGTGGGGGTGTTGGTTTTGGGTTAAGTTGGAAGTTTTTGAAATTCGTACTACTGTGTACTAAATTTGGTACAATTTGAATTGTGGGTGAACAGGTAGAGTTTGAATCCTGAAACTTAGATTTAGGATCACTGTGGGGTGTTGGTTTGGGTTAAGTAGGAAATTTTGGAAATTCGTACTACTGTGTACTAAATTTGGTACAATTTGGATTGTGGGTCAACCGATAAAGTTGGAATCCTGAAACTTCGATTTAGGATCACTGCGGGGGTGTAGGATTGGGGTATGTAGGAAGTTTTGGAAAATCGACTACTAAATTCGGTACAATTTCAATTGTGGGTGAATTAATAGAGTTGGAATCCTGAAATGTGAATTTGGAATCATTTGTTGAGGAGGGTACTTATGGAAATAATGTGTGCTAAAAGGAAAATGTGTTAAAATTTGGAATTGGGTGAACTTTTAGAGTTCGAATCATGAAATTTGGTACTAAATGGTACTCAAATTTAATTAATGGTCGATATTAATGTGTGGAGTGATTTTTCAGACGTATGCAGTTTTATCTGAAAATAAAATAATATGTTAATACATTATTTAATATTTCCTACATTCGCTAACGGAGTTGCGGGCATATGCTAGTATACATTAAAATAATACATATTTAAATCCATGCTTAAATGATAATCTATCAAAACAATCATAGTAAATTCGTTATAGCTTTCGAGTGGGTTAAGCTTTTACCATTATTTTTTTATTGGGATCTTATTTAGGTGCTCCCCAACCCCTCTGCAAATTTTTGTGAACCTAGACAACATGGGGCCATCACGGTGATTCGTAGAAGTAAAAAATACCTTGGTTTTTCCTTGGTATACCGGGACACAAACAATGATTATTGTCCGTAATTTTTCAATTATTCTTCACATTGGGCCTGAAATTTTTTCTATAATCGAATTAGTCTGATTTATTACAATCCTAAATTGGCGTACATATATAAAATATCATAAAATAACATTTTAAAGTATTAAATAATGTTAAAAAAGCGCCAATCACAATCTCTAAACTCATAAAATGTGAATAATTGACAATAATATTTGTTTTAGTCCCTGTATACCAAAGGAAAATCAAGGTAGTTTCTGACTTCCACGAGTCGCCCCGATGGCCCCATGTTGTCTAGGGTCATAACAATTTGCAGAGGGGTTGGAGAACACCTAAATAAGATCCCAATAAAAAATAATTATAAAATCCTAACCCGTTCGAAAGCTATAACGAATTTACTATGATTGTTTTAAATAGATTATTATTTAAGCATGGATTTAAATATATATTATTTTAATGTATATATAATTTTGAGTTCCTACATGTATATCAAATCCATATAGACTAATTTAAAACAAAAAAACCTCATGATAGTCCATTTTTAATGAATTACAGAGCTATCTTTGGATGGGTACAAATGTACCACGGTTATTGATCTACGTATAATTTTTTGGTTATTGACCGTAGGGTTAATCAGTACATTGTTTACAGTTTTTCGAAAACATGTTGTTATTTTTAAAAATTACATTTATTTTATAAAAAAACTGTAAAGCAAGAACTTGCCAAGTAGGGGAGACGGGGGCACCTTCGGCATCAGGGCAACTTCGACAATCGCGTTTTCGATATGAAGCTCTCACCGTACATCACTAGTTTCGAAACATAGGTATCGAAATAAATAATTGTCACAAAGTTTGAAATTTCTAGCTAATAAACTTATTGAGATGCACGGATTTTTGGATTTTTACAGATGTTTTTTATAATATTTCCATTCCATTTCGTAAGTTTTCGTGTATAAAACTTTTCAAATTTTAAGACAATATTATTAAAAAGTGGTTAATTACGATGTGTATTATTATAGAAATATTTAAAAATATAATGTTTTTACAAGACTGATAGAAAAAAATTAAAAAAAACTATAAAAAGGACATTCGAGGTAGATTCGGCATTTTAAAGTGGGGCACATTCGGCCATATACAGATAGTGCAATATTATTTTCTTAAAATGTTTTTGAGTTTGTCTTTAAAAATAATCCTTTAATATGGTTCGAAATTACATATATAAGACTAAACGTGCTTGTATTGACGAAAATGCGATAGAAAACCCCAATTTCTGATGGTGTGTGAGGCCTTGAGATTTCAACGTCCGCCGCTAGAAATTATAGCCCTAAAATTCAAACATTGTGTCGCGTATTGCCGTAATGCTGAAGCTACCCCGGTTTTTTACAAAACTATAAAAAATTTGTAACTAATACTAATTTTTTACATCCTTTTGGTACTAGTTTTTATAATTAAGGGAACCCCCCCATTCTCGATTTTAATTTTTCAAGATTTTCAATGGGCTGGTAAATCAATGCCAATGCTTGTTAAGGTTTGTAACTTTACACATATATAATTGAAGATTTAAAATAGAAGAAAAATAATTTACAAGAAAATTGTTGTTGTTTTTTGTAATTAAAGAAAAGTCCTTATTTTTTATGGGTTATTAGTTTTTGAGTTATCGTGCCCGCCATTCGCAAAAAAATGTTTAGAGAAAAACGCGTTTAAAGTTTGAGAAGCCCTTCAGCCGTCACTTGATGCTGACACAAAAATTGGGTATATCTTCAAGAGTTCTTGAGATTTTCATTTGAAATTTTGTAGGCACATTCTATAATTAGTGTAGATTCGAATTATATCAACAACATTTTTTACCCCGAGAATGGGGGGGGTTCCCTTAAGTGTCAGAGGACAATAATCAGACATAAAGTTTTTATATATGTTGAATAAGTACTGAGATATAGAGCTCTAAACAAAAAGTGCCGAAGGTGCCCCAGTCTCCCCTACACAACATAATTTCATATCGGAAGTACCAAGGATAATAAAATATTTTAGTATTGGTAATATGACAATTGAAAAAGAATTAAAATAGGCAATGTAATAGAATTGTTATATTTTTGCAGGAAAAAAATTTTGAAGGTATGAAATTATTAATAAGCGTGTTTTTTAAACCTTTAATTATTGTACTTTTAACCTTTTAATTCCCTTTTTTTTATTGAAAGATATTTATTGTTGGTTTAATATTTCATTCAATTTCCTATTTGTGGGTGAACCGATAGAGTTGGAATCCTAAAACTTGAATTTAGTATCATTGTGGGGGTATAGAATTTGAGTATGTAGGAAGTTTTGGAAATTCGTACTACTGTGTTCTAAATTTGGTCAATTTAAATTGTGGGTGAACCGATAGAGTTGGAATCCTGAAACTTGGATTTAGGATCAGTGTGGGGGGTAGGATTGGGGTATGTAGAATATTTTGGAAATTGGTACTACTATGTACTAAATTTGGTACAATTTGAATTGTGGGTGAACAGGTAGAGTTTGAATCCTGAAACTTAGATTTAGGATCACTGTGGGGTGTTGGTTTGGGTTAAGTAGGAAATTTTGGAAATTCGTACTACTGTGTACTAAATTTGGTACAATTTGGATTGTGGGTCAACCGATAAAGTTGGAATCCTGAAACTTCGATTTAGGATCACTGCGGGGGTGTAGGATTGGGGTATGTAGGAAGTTTTGGAAAATCCACTACTAAATTCGGTACAATTTCAATTGTGGGTGAATTAATAGAGTTGGAATCCTGAAATGTGAATTTGGAATCATTTGTTGAGGAGGGTACTTATGGAAATAATGTGTGCTAAAAGGAAAATGTGTTAAAATTTGGAATTGGGTGAACTTTTAGAGTTCGAATCATGAAATTTGGTACTAAATGGTACTCAAATTTAATTAATGGTCGATATTAATGTGTGGAGTGATTTTTCAGACATATGCAGTTTTATCTGAAAATAAAATAATATGTTAATACATTATTTAATATTTCCTACATTCGCTAACGGAGTTGCGGGCATATGCTAGTATACATTAAAATAATACATATTTAAATCCATGCTTAAATGATAATCTATCAAAACAATCATAGTAAATTCGTTATAGCTTTCGAGTGGGTTAAGCTTTTACCATTATTTTTTTATTGGGATCTTATTTAGGTGCTCCCGAACCCCTCTGCAAATTTTTGTGAACCTAGACAACATGGGGCCATCACGGTGATTCGTAGAAGTAAAAAATACCTTGGTTTTTCCTTGGTATACCGGGACACAAACAATGATTATTGTCCGTAATTTTTCAATTATTCTTCACATTGGGCCTGAAATTTTTTCTATAATCGAATTAGTCTGATTTATTACAATCCTAAATTGGCGTACATATATAAAATATCATAAAATAACATTTTAAAGTATTAAATAATGTTAAAAAAGCGCCAATCACAATCTCTAAACTCATAAAATGTGAATAATTGACAATAATATTTGTTTTAGTCCCTGTATACCAAAGGAAAATCAAGGTAGTTTCTGACTTCCACGAGTCGCCCCGATGGCCCCATGTTGTCTAGGGTCATAACAATTTGCAGAGGGGTTGGAGAACACCTAAATAAGATCCCAATAAAAAATAATTATAAAATCCTAACCCGTTCGAAAGCTATAACGAATTTACTATGATTGTTTTAAATAGATTATTATTTAAGCATGGATTTAAATATATATTATTTTAATGTATATAATTTCGAGTTCCTACACCTAGATCAGATCCGTATAGACTAATTTAAAACAAAAAATCTCACGATAAACCAATTTCTTAATGAATTACAGAGCTATCTTTGGATGGGTACAAATGTACCACGATCATTGAACTACGTATAATTTTTTGGTTATTGACCGTAGGGTTAATCAGTACATTGTTTACAGTTTTTCGAAAACATGTTGTTATTTTTAAAAATTACATTTATTTTATAAAAAAACTGTAAAGCAAGAACTTGCCAAGTAGGGGAGACGGGGGCACCTTCGGCATCAGGGCAACTTCGACAATCGCGTTTTCGATATGAAGCTCTCACCGTACATCACTAGTTTCGAAACATAGGTATCGAAATAAATAATTGTCACAAAGTTTGAAATTTCTAGCTAATTAACTTATTGAGATGCACGGATTTTTGGATTTTTACAGATGTTTTTTATAATATTTCCATTCCATTTCGTGTATAAAACTTTTCAAATTTTAAGACAATATTATTAAAAAGTGGTTAATTACGATGTGTATTATTATAGAAATATTTAAAAATATAATGTTTTTACAAGACTGATAGAAAAAAATTAAAAAAAAAAACTATACAAAGGACGTTCGGGGTAGATTCGGCATTTTAAAGTGGGGTACATTCGGCCATATACAGATAGTGCAATATTATTTTCTTAAAATGTTTTTGAGTTTGTCTTTAAAAATAATCCTTTAATATGGTTCGAAATTATATATATAAGACTAAACGTGCTTGTATTGACGAAAATGCGATAGAAAACCCCTATTTCTGATGGTGTGTGAGGCCTTGAGATTTCAACGTCCGCCGCTAGAAATTATAGCCCTAAAATTCAAACATTGTGTCGCGTATTGCCGTAATGCTGAAGCTACCCCGGTTTTTTACAAAACTATAAAAAATTTGTAACTAATACTAATTTTTTACATCCTTTTGGTACTAGTTTTTATAATTAAGGGAACCCCCCCATTCTTGATTTTAATTTTTCAAGATTTTCAATGGGCTGGTAAATCAATGCCAATGCTTGTTAAGGTTTGTAACTTTACACATATATAATTGAAGATTTAAAATAGAAGAAAAATAATTTACAAAAAAAATTGTTGTTGTTTTTTGTAATTAAAGAAAAGTCCTTATTTTTTATGGGTTATTAGTTTTTGAGTTATCGTGCCCGCCATTCGCAAAAAAATGTTTAGAGAAAAACGCGTTTAAAGTTTGAGAAGCCCTTCAGCCGTCACTTGATGCTGACACAAAAATTGGGTATATCTTCAAGAGTTCTTGAGATTTTCATTTGAAATTTTGTAGGCACATTCTATAATTAGTGTAGATTCGAATTATATCAACAACATTTTTTACCCCGAGAATGGGGGGGGGGGTTCCCTTAAGTGTCAGAGGACAATAATCAGACATAAAGTTTTTATATATGTTAAATAAGTACTGAGATATAGAGCTCTAAACAAAAAGTGCCGAAGGTGCCCCAGTCTCCCCTACACAACATAATTTCATATCGGAAGTACCAAGGATAATAAAATATTTTAGTATTGGTAATATGACAATAGAAAAAGAATTAAAATAGGCAATGTAATAGAATTGTTATATTTTTGCAGGAAAAAAATTTTGAAGGTATGAAATTATTAATAAGCGTGTTTTTTAAACCTTTAATTATTGTACTTTTAACCTTTTAATTTCCCTTTTTTTTATTGAAAGATATTTATTGTTGGTTTAATATTTCATTCAATTTCCTATTTGGTTTTTATTTTTCTTTTTTTGTAGCTTTAGGGTTTTTGTTCAATAATTTAACTTATTTTAGGTTTAATATTTCTCTTTTTTTTGTATTTCAATTTTTTAACAGTGTAGGCTTAAGTTTTAAGGTGTTTGTTTTTGTATTTCATTTCAACTTGTTTAATTGGTGTTTCACTTAGATTTTATATAGCAAAATTCTTAGGTATAAGTTTTAGGTTTTAATTCAATTTTAACTAGCATAATTTTAGGTATAAGTTTTAAATTCAGTGTTGTTTTAAAAATTCATGTTCTAGTTAATTCAGTTTAGGTTAAGTTTTAACTTATTTATTTATTTATTAAAACTTCTGTACTCCGTGTTCTTGATTGTTCTTGATTTGCGTTGTAACTTTCTGTCGGTTTTGTATTTTCACCTTATTGTTGTTTGGTGTCACTGTGATTGTATGTTTGATGTGTTGTGTGTCTGTAAAATATTCAAACTTTTAATTTTTAAATTTCACACTTGTTTTTCACTTGGTACGGGGGGAACACTTGTAGCTGCGCGCAATTAGATAACCGAGACGAAACTAAACTTTTCCAAATTTGCATTGTCACAGCAAACCAGTTTGAGCTGTAACAATGCCTATTTACTGGAATCCAGCATTGGAATTTACCGGTGGCTATATAAACATATGTGTGTTGGTGTGCGAAAATTGCATTGTTTATGTATGTATTTTCACAATGCCGCACATGTTTATATAGCCGCCGGCAAAAATATGACCACCAGCTTTGGTCTTTTTGCGACCGTATTCCAATGCCGGATGTAAAAATTTGTCCGCCGATAAAAATTCGGACGACAGCTTTGTGCTGTTTCTTTTTGTTATGTTTCTAAACATTTCTGGGCCCCGCGTACCAAGTGTAATTAAAATAAGCCAAAGAAAAATATTATACTTAGGTCCGGGGCATATTTTTGATGGGTCCAGCGAAAACGTATCCTAGTTTCGTGCGGTACGCCAAAACGTCGCCAACGCCTGTGGCTGAGCACCCCTCTCTCCGAATTGCCGAGTACGTGTCGGCCCCCAGCTCAACGTCAATCGGTGTATTGCCTCGGGGGTCGGGATCAGCCAGCTCATCGTTGGTATAGTTAATTGTGGGGTCCTCCAAAATCGGGTCCGAGTATATCCTTCTTGGGAGGTCGTCGATTATTAGGGCGTTGACCGTGAGGGACCAGGTGCTATTGGGTCGTCGGGGCAGTACCGTGAAACTTGTGAATCGCTCCCCTTGGTACGTCCGTGCCGGCAGGCCCATGCGACGGAAAGCGGCGTAGGAAATTTTAGACATTATCGCTGATTGGCTGAGGATGGCTCTGACTACTTTGAAGCCCGCGATCCCGTCAACCCGTAGACGCACCATTTCTGTTGGCACAAATACTAGGTCCCAGGCGAAGGCGGGCTCGGTGGCAACCTCGATATTTAGGGGCCTCTCCTCGAGTTGCGATGCCCCGTGCAGCAATTTGGTGCCGATTCTAACATCTGCGGCAACCGGTTACTGAAGGGCAGTCAGGTGCCAGGTGGCTCCGCGCGAGGCAGTTTCGACAGTAACCCCGGCGCTCTACTGTTTCATACCGTTGGAAGGGGGTCTGGTCGCGAAACCGGGAGCAGGCACTGAGGGCGTGGTCTTCCTGACATAAGCCGCACGAGTGCTGCCTATGACTGGGTCTGTGCTGAGGCTGCCTAGCATTGGACCTACTCCGTGGTCGTCGGTCGTTGGAACGGGGCTGGTTGGGCTGTCTACGGGCTGGGCTGGGGCTGCGTTCTGCCAATCGCCAGTCCTGGTTTGGTAAGTAGGCTGCCATATCTGAAAGAAAAAACAAGATGCGAGTACAAAGTTCTTCTTTCCCGTGAAGACCGACTAGTCAGTCAGAGAACAATTTAACTATT
>NW_026876489.1:0-19876 GCF_032173495.1 Musca vetustissima | reverse complement strand
GTCAACCATAAATCCACAGCCAAATTCATGTCTCGTTTCATGACAGCTGTAATACAGGGCGTAATCATCTGATTTACTTACGCCAGTCCCTTTCCATCGCATTTCCTGTAAGGCAATAATATCTGCTTTGTACTTCTTGAGTACATACGCCAAAGTGAACACTGTTCTGTACAACGTGCGCACATTCCAAGTGCAGATTCGCAGATCGTGGTTCTTTATACGTATGCGGGGGTCGTCAACCTTAGGGGGGGTTTTGGTTTTCTTTTTCTTTGCTTTTTCATAGTAGGTTGGGTTTTCCGAGAGTTTTTCGAATAGTTTCAACTAACCCGACGCCTCAACCTTTTTATACCCTTCACCACACTATGGTACAGGGTATTATGTCTTTGTGCATATGTTTGTAACAGGCAAAAGGAAACGAGATAGACCCAGGGTTCCTTTTGAGAATATGCACAGAATCTCTTTATACCCTTCACCACACTGTGGTACAGGGTATTATGTCTTTGTGCATATGTTTGTAACAGGCAAAAATAATCGAGATAGACCCATGGTTCCTTTTGAGAATATGCATAGAATCACTTTCTGAATCGATTTATGCATGTCCGTCCGTCCGTCCGTCCGTCCGTCCGTCCGTCTGTCCGTCTGTCCGTCTGTCCGTCTGTTGGTGTTAAATTGTAAACAAAGTACAGGTCGCATTTATGATCCGATTTGGATGAAATTTGGCACAGCTCATTTGTTTGGCCCAAGGACGAACCCTATTGAAATTGGGAAAAATCGGTTCAGATTTAGATATAGCTCCCATATATATTTTTGCCCGATTTACGGACTTTAGACCCTGAAAATCTTTCGATTTGCACGAAATTTGGCATAGCGTACTGAATTGAGCCACGAAAGATGTGTGCCAAGTTTCGTGAAAATCGGTTCAGATTTATATATAGCTCCCATATATAGTTTCGCCCGATTTACGGACTTTAGACCCTGAAAATCTTTCGATTTGCACGAAATTTGGCATAGCGTACTGAATTGAGCCACGAAAGATGTGTGCCAAGTTTCGTGAAAATCGGTTCAGATTTAGATATAGCTCCCATATATAGTTTCGGCCGATTTTTGGTAAATGGCGTACCAAAGTCCCTATATATCTTTCGATTTGCACGAAATTTGGCATAGCGCACTGAATTAAGTCTAGAATAATGTGTGCAAAGTTTCGTGAAAATCGGTTCAGATTTAGATATAGCTCCCGTATATATCTTCCTCCGATTTAAGGTAAATGGTGTACCAAAGTCCTTATATATCTTTCGATTTGCATGAAATTTGGCATAACGTACTGAATTGAGGCTAGAATGATGTCTGCCCAGTTTCGCGAAAATCGGTCCAGATTTAGATATAGCTCCCATATATAGTTTCGTCCGATTTCATGTTAATGGTGCCCCAAAGTCCCTATATATCTTTCGATTTGCAGGAAATTTGGCATAACGTACTGAATTGAGCCTAGAATGATGTCTGCCCAGTTTCGAGAAAATCGGCCCAGATTCAGATATAGTTTCGTCCGATTTCATGTAAATGGTGCACCAAAGTCCCTATATATCCTTCGATATATTTGGATAGAGCTTCCATATATATTTTCGCCCGATTTTAAGTAAATTGGACATCAAACTCTTCATGCTAGTCAGGTTGACATCAAATTTTGCACAACGTACAAAATTGAGTATAGAATTACGTAGTTGCGTTTTCTAGAAGTACAGACATAGCCCAACAGATAACCTATTAATATTTGATTGAAGTCGATTTATATAACTTATGGATATATAGGTAGATTCACATTTAGATAAATATCACATATTTTATTTCATCCAATTTCATGTTAATAGTCCTGTTTAATATATCCATAGTGGTGAAGGGTATCATATAGTCGGCCCCGTCCGACTTTACTACTTTCCTTACTGGTTTTAAGTCGATTTATGCATGTCCGACCGTCCGTCCGTCCGTCTGTCTCTCCATGTTAAATTGTAAACAAATTACAGGTCGCATTTATGATCCGATTTGGATGAAATTTGGCACAGCTCACTCATTTGGCCCAAGGACGAAACCTATTGGAATTGGGAAAAATCCGTTCAGATTTAGATATAGCTCCCATATATATTTTCGTCCGATTTTATGTAAATGGTGCACTAAAGTCCCAGTAAATCTTTCGATTAGCACGAAATTTGGCATAGCGTACTAAATTATGCCTAGAGTGCTGTGTGCTAAGTTTCGTGAAAATCAGTTCAGATTTAGATATAGATAGAATGGGTTGCAGAATGACATGTGTAGGGATTTATGTTAGTCGGTTTAGATAACGATGAGGATCACATATTTAAGTTCGTTCAATTTCATGTCAATATTCCTTAGGATACATATGTATAATATACCCAAAGTAGTGAAGCCTGGACTTCGCCCGAACCTTGCTCGGTATCTATCACCCTTTCGTCTGTTTATCCAAATTATAGTGTAGCTCTCATATAAATATACCTTCGAAATTTCGGTATTTATTTGAAACAAATATTTTTCAGATCAACAGATATTCATTAGAAAATTTTTAAAATTTCAATTCATTCGAATAGTTTCAAAATTTCATCTATTATTATTACCGTATCTACTCAAGTATTTGAAATATTAAAATCCCCCTTTCAGACCTCATTGGCATTCGCACACATGATTTTGTTACATTCTTCAATATGAAAGGGCTTTGAAAAAAAAATCCTATGAACATATATTTAAGTGCCTGCCTCACAAGCACAAACACACACACTAACATTATCCATCATCTATCTAATTATTCCGTGCTGCCTTTATATGATGCGATCCATTATCAGATTAATCAAACACACGAGATTGAATGCATTTACCACGTTTACACAGTCGGTATTACACACCACAGTAAAGGCGACAAGTGTTTTATGGAATGTTGCAATCCATAGAGTCGTGTTACAAATGCTCCAGCACGTATGTCATAGAAGGATATATCATTGGTGGATAATGGAGGCTATATGTCAGTTTTTATTGGAGAAAAAAGAAAAAATTATATTTAAAGATTGAATACATTAAATGGATTATATTTATAAGTAATTGTGAAAAGGATATATCGTGGGTTATGGTTTAATAAGCAAAGGCTATAATCAGAGAAGCCTTGAAAAAAATATATATATTTTTTTTTTTGAAAAAATCACGCCTATGGTAGGCTTTTAAAAAGTATTTTTCATCCCTATGGAAAGTCTTGAAAAAAATATTTTTTAAACATCATCGCGGCTAGGGTAAGTCCTTAAAAAATATATTTTTTAAATCCAAGCCTAGGGCTAGCCCTTAAAAATATTATTTTAAAAATGGCTAGCATTAAAAAAATTGTTTTTAAAAACTCCACAACTATGGCTAGTACTTAGAAAATATTATGAAAAAATCCACGCTTAGGGCGTGTGTATTTTTTTAATCCACGTCTTGGGCTAGCTCTTAAAAAGTTTTTTTTTTAAATCCACGCCTATGTCTAACCCTTCAAAATATGTTTTAAAAATCCACGCCAAGGTCTAGACCTTTAAAAATATTTGTTAATCCGGTAAGGAAAATAGTAAAGTCGGACGGGGCCGACTATATGAAACCTTTCACCACTTTGGGTATATTCAACAGATGAATCCTAACAGACGACGTATTTTGAAAGGACCAGTAAAATGAAATTGGATCCCTAAACATGTCATTCTGCAACCTACACTAAATTTTTCATTTGGTCAGATATAGAAGCTATATCTAAATTTGAATCGATTAGAACGATTTCAGGAAACTTAACACACATCATTCTAGACCTAATTCATTACGCTGTGCCAAATTTCGAGATAATCGAAATATATATATATAGGAACTTTGGTGCACCATTTACATTAAATCGGATGAAACTACATATGGGAGCTATATCTAAATCTGAACCGATTTTCATGAAACTTAGCACACATTATTATAGACACAATTCAATACGCTATGCCAAATATCGGGCAAATCGAAAGATATATAGGGTGTTTGGTGCACCAATTACCTTAAATCGGACGAAAATATATATGGGAGCTATATCTAAATCTGAACCGATTTTCATGAAACTTAGCACACATTATTATAGACACAATTCAGTACGCTATGCCAAATATCGGGCAAATCGAAAGATATATAAGGACTTTGGTACACACTTTACATTAAATCGGACCAATATATATGGGAGCTATATCTAAATCTGAACCGATTTTCACGAAACTTGGCAGACATCATTCTATACCTAATTCATTTTACTGTACCAAATTTCGGGCAAATCTAAAGATTTCCAGGGACTTTAGTGGACTATTTACCTAAAATCGGGCGAAGCTATATATGGGAGCTATATCTAACTCTGAACCGATTTTCACGAAACGTTGCACTCATCATTCTAGATTTATTTTAGTACGCTGTGCCAAATTTTGTGAAAATCAAAATATATATAGGAACTTTGGTACACAATTTATCTTAAATCGGACCAAGATATATATGGGAGCTATGTCTAAATCTGAACCGATTTTCACGAAACTTTGCAAACATCATTCTAGACATTATTCGTATCCCTGTGCCAAGTTTTGTGCAAATCGAAAGATATATAGGGACTTTGGTACACAATTTATCTTAAATCGGACCAAGATATATATGGGAGCTATGTCTAAATCTGAAGCGATTTTCACGAAACTTTGCACACATCATTCTAGACCTTATTCATAACCCTGTGCCAAATTTTGTGCAAATCGAAAGATATATAGGGACTTTGGTACACAATTTATCTTAAATCGGACGAAGATATATATGGGAGTTATGTCTAAATCTGAACCGATTTTCACGAAACTTTGCACACATCATTGTAGACCTTATTCATTACCCTGTGATATAGGGACATTGGTACGCCATTTACTTTAAATCGGACGAAAATATATATAAAAGCTATATCTAAATCTGAACCGATTTTTCCGAATTTCAATATGGTTCGTATTTGGGCCAAACAAATGAGCTGTGCCAAATTTCATCCAATCATAAATGCGACCAGTACTTTGTTTACAAAATACATGGACGGACAGACAGACGGACAGGCGGACGGACATGCATAAATCGACTCAGAGAGTGATTCTATGCATATTCTCAAAAGGAACCATGGGTCTATCTCGTTTCCTTTTGCATGTTACAAATATATACAGAAAGACATAATACCCTGTACCTGTACCCGTGGTGAAGGGTATAAAAACCATGCCTTGGTTTAACCCTTAAAAAAATATTTTTTAAAAATCCACTACTTTGGCTAGCCCTTAAAAAATATATTTTTTTAAAAATCCACGCAAAGGTCTAGCCCTTTAAACATTTGTCAAAAATCCATGCCTAGGGCTAGGTATTAAAAAATATTTTTTATAAATCCACGCCTAGGGCTAGCTCTTAAAAAATATGTTCGCCATTATATATAGTCGGTCTCTCAATTTTTAAACGCACCCCTATGATAACCGGTTTTTTGTTTGTTATATTTGTTTGGTGTACCGTAGATTGTCTCGCAAAAAAAAATATTTAAAAATTAACGTTTCTAATAGTACCCCAAATATCCCCAACTTATCCCAAATATAATCAATTTTGCAACAATTTCATTTCATTAATTCCGCACTCCTCCACTTGAGCTGGACAAATAAATAGCCATCATCAGGAAATAAATTCAGAAACATTTATTATCTTATCAACGACAGTAACGATATCGTACAGGACGATATGCCATTTGTTTTGGACGGGGACATCAACAAGAACAATACCAAAAAAAATCGCATGCCTAAACATACTGCAGGAAATACAATCCCTCACATAGGCATTCATACATATTTTATACAAAAAACACGTTCATGTCCTGGACAAAAGTCCCCTTTGCATGTGTCACCTACACATTGACCTTGTGCCCCGGTCATTCTAAACTGGAATTAATAGCGGCCATTCAAAACCTACCCACCCGGTAATTTATTAGGGACTCTGGGGAAGCTATACGTTTTTGAATTTTTGCACGAATTCCAGCAAAAAACTCCTGGGAACGGACAACATAAAATACATCGAAAGGCCCATTTGTCTCCTTGCCTACCTGTTTTTCTCAGTTTTTTTTCGAAACAGCTGTATTTCAATTGAGATTAGAAACAAATGATTTACATTTGAATTTAGATGACGATATGGCCACTAAAATGAAATTGGACAAATTTGTTGAACACAAAATTTTTGGGGATAACGGGAATAGGAGGAAGAAGGAGGAGGGGAATAGAAAATAGTCTAAACTTTTATAAGGAGTAGGACTATGTGTATTTTACAGAATTAATTTGTCATAGGCGTAATTTTTTTAAAAAATGTTTTTTCATGGTCTACCAAGGAAGTGGATTTTTATACCCTACACAACTATATTGTCAGGGTATTATAGCTTTGTGCAGCCCCAAAAGTTTGTAACGCCGCGAAATATTGGTCCTAGACCCACCTTTAAGTATACCGATCGTCATGTCTCGACTAGCTGAGTCGATCTAGACATGTGTGTCCGTCCGTCTGTCCATTATAATTTGTAAACTCGATACAGACCGCAGTTATGGGCCAATCTTCACGAAATTTTGCATTTAGGAAGGGTTTTGGCCACCGTAGACCCCTATTGTTTTTGGCAAAGATCGGTTAATATTTAGGGGATGAAATGGACCAAAAACTTTATTTTTGTCTGATTTTCTGGTCGCTCCAGACGCCGCAATTATGGCCCAAACACCGCGAATTTTTGCATGGAGAAGGGGATCGGGTCAAAGAATAAGCATGCCTATTTTGATAAAGATCGGTCAATATTTAGCGGGTCAAATAAACCCTGACTTTTGTGTGAAAAATGGCAAAATTTGTATTCTATAGCGAATATATTGGCCCCTGAAGAACATAGATCCGAGAAGTTGTTGAGTATATCCAAGAGGAGTGGTTGACCTTTAAATTGATACCAATTACATTGTCGTAGGTCCTCGGATGTGGGAGTTGCATTTAAATATTTACAGGTGCTTACGTATTCATATATTATTTAGTAATGTATTACCACACTGGGGTGCGGAAATATAGCGCTGATCGCTTTGAAATGTTCCATGAGGTTCCAGTTATGATCAAGGACAACGCCTAAAATGTTAGATGATGATCAGATAATAACTTTTCGGATGAAGTGGACAGAAAATTTAATTAGTTGTACTTTTCGAGTCGAAAGCCGAACATCACAACACATCGCACGGTGAAGGGAATCTGGACAAGTAATTAGTGGGGCTCTACTGATTATTAGTAACATTTACTGACCTCTAGCCAGTCAAAAGTGTGCAAAGATCGCGAAATATTGCCCAATCTCAGAATATAGAACCACAAAAAGTTAGATTTTCATGGAAGTTGTGTAGGGTATCGTATGATCGGCCCAGCCCGATTGTACTGCTCCGCTCACTGGTTAAAAATTATTTTTTGAGTATTTACCTTAGGTGTGGATTTAAAAAAAATTATATATTTTTTATGGGTCTGCTATAGGCGTCGATATTTTAGTTTTAAGGGTCTACCATAGGCATGGATTTTTATACCCTTCACCACACTGTGGTACAGGGTATTATGTTTTTGTGCATATTCTTGTAACAGGCAAAAGGATACGAGATAGACACATGGTTCCTTTTGAGAATATGCATAGAATCACTAAGTCGATTTATGCATGTCCGTCCATCCGTCTGTCTGTCGATGTTAAATTGTAAACAAAGTACAGGTCGCATTTATGATCCGAATTGGATGAAATTTGGCATAGGCCACTTATTTGACCCAAGGACGAACCCTATTGAAATTGGGAAAAATCGGTTCAGATTTACATATAGCTCCCATATATATGATCGCCCGATTTAAGGTAAATGGTGTACCAAAGTCCTAAAATATCTTTCGATTTGCACGAAATTTGGAACAGCGTAATGAATTAGGACTAGGATGATGTGTTTTTAGTTTCCTGGAAATCGGTTCAGATTTAGATATAGCTCCCATATATAGTATCGTCCGATTAATGGGGCACCAAAGTTTCTATATATCTTTCAATTTGCACGAAATTTGGTACAGCGTAATGAATTAGGTCTGGAATGATGTGTGTTAAGTTTCCTGAAAATCGGTTCAGATTTAGATATAGCTCCCATATATATTTTCGTCCGATTTATTGTAAATGGTAAATTAAACTCTTTATATATCTTTCGATTTGCACGAAATTTGGCACAGAGTAATGAATTAGGTCTAGAATGATGTGTGTTAAGTTTCCTTAAATTCGGTCCAGATTTAGACATAGCTCCCATATATATTTTCGTCCTATTTAAGGTAAATTGTGTACCAAATTCCCTATATATCGTTCAATTTGCACGTAATTTGGCACATTGTACTGAATTGAGTCAAGAACGATGTGTGTTAAGTTTCCTGAAAACCGGTTCAGATTAAGATATAGCTCCTATATATGTTTTCGTCCCAACCTGAATCGATTTTATGGTAAATGGTGCATTTTGAATAGCGTACTTAATATACTCTAGAATGATGTGTGTTAAGTTTCCTAAAAATCGGTCCAGATTTAGATATAGCTCCCATATATATTTCCGTCCGATTTAATGTAAATTGTGTAACAAAGTCCCTATTTATCTTTCGATTTGCACAATATTGGGCATGGCGTACTGAATTAAGTCTAGAATGATGTTTTCTAAGTTTGAAATCGGTTCAGATTTAGATATAGCTCCTATATATTTTTTCTTCCGATTTTATGTAAATTATGGACTAAAGACCCAAAGTTTGTCCGATTGCCACACAATTCTGTACAATGAACTGTTGTTAATATAAATTAATCTCTGGCAAGATTAGGTGCACCAAACTCTTAATGTGTATCAGATATATATCCATATAATCAACGGGTGTACGATTTACATAATGTTGTCCCATTGTAAGGAGCAACTCTAAGTCTGACCAAATGAAAAATTTAGTATAGGTTGCAGAATGACAAGTTTATGGGTCCAATTTCATTTTACTTTATTTAGTACTATTAATTTTCCATAAGTACGAAATTCTAAAAATACCCTAATTCTGTAATTTTCTTTCCAATATTAAGTTTTCCATCCCTATCCGTTAATTCTAATCCAAATTTTGTACCATTTAGTACACATAAAGACAAATTTTCCAAATTACCGACATATCTCAATCCTGCATTCTAACTGTAATACTAATTCAAAATTTTAGGATCTCAGCCCTATTCGTTCACGCAAAAACAATTTCCAAACTATTTGGTACCATTTAGTACTTTTTGTTTCTCTAATTAAGAATTTCCTAAACTGCCTCAAACCTACACTCCAACAGGAATTTTAATTCCAAAATTCTGGAGTTCAGCTCTATCCGTTCTCAAATAATCAAGTTGTACCAAATATAGTACAATTTAGTACACATAAGTACTGTGCTTCCATATCTTAATTCTATATTCCAACAGCAACCATTATTCCAAATTTTAGGTTTCCAGCTCTCTCCGTTCACCTAAATCCAAATTGTACCAAATCTAGTGCCGTTTTGTACATTTCATACACATAAATACGAATTTGCAAAGACATCTCTATATCCCAATCTTCAACAGTAATCTTAATTTCAAATTTCAGGATTTCAGCTCTATACTTTCAAGCAAAATCCAAATTGTACTAAATTTGGTACCATATAGTACTTTTCGTACCAATAAGTAACTACCTCAATCTTAGACTCCAACAGTCATTTTTTTCACAATTTGAAGATTCCAGCTCTATCTGTTCACCTAAATCCAACATGCACCAAATTTAGTACTTTTCGTACACATAAGTATGATTTTTTAAAGCTACTACAATCTTGTGATCCAATAGTAGTCCTGATTCCGGTTTTCCGGATTTCATCTCTATACACTCAACTAAATGCAAATAGTACCAAATTTAGTACTTTTTATACACATAAGTACGAATTTCTAAAATCATTCTCACATATCAACACCACTTCCCAACCTGTATTCCATATAAAATTCAAGATTCTAGCTATATATGTTCAATATATATACAATTAGAACTAAATTTAGTAATTTTTAGTACTTTTAGTACACTTATAGGTCGAATATCCAAAAACCCTTTTGTACATATTTCTAACTTTCCATCAGTGACCCACATTCCAAATTTCAGAATTCTAGCTCTTCCCGTTCGCCTAATATATAAGGTACCATTTTTGGTACATTTTAGTACTTTTTGTACCGTTCTAGTTCGAATTTCCAAAAACCAAGCCTTATCTCACGCCCACACACCAACATCAACCCACACTCAAAATTTCAAGCTTCTAGCTTTAGCCGTTTCGTCTGGGCGATGATCTGTCAGTCAGTCACTCACTTAACACTAAGCTCTTTTATAGATATACTAGCATATACCCGCTACTTCGTTAGCGAATGTGGGATGTATTTAAAACCCTATATCGACCATTATTAAAATTTTAAAACCATTTAGTACGTATGTTCTGCCATAGTATGTTCTCAAATCTACCTCTATATCTCAACCCTACACACCCATTCCGACCGCTACAGAAATCTACCTCTATACTAAATTTGGTGTAATGTTTTACCATTTGTACTCTTGTAATACTTATTTTGAAAAAAAATCTAATATAGCTTCACCCAAATCCAAATTGAGTATCAGTTAGTGCACATTAATATAACTATCTACTTTAACAATCATAAGTACGAATTTCCAACACTTCCCATATACCCCAATCTTAATTCCAAATTTCAGGATTCTATCGGTTCATCTAAATCCAATTTGTATCACATTTAGTACCACTTAGAACACATAAGTAAACATTTCCATTACTACCTACATCATGCAATCCAATTGAAATCATGAATTAGATAAAATCTTAATTAAAATCCAAATAGTATCAAATTTAGTACACAGTAGTACGAATTTCCAAAACTTCCTACTTAACCCAAACATACACTCCCACAGTGATCCTAAATCCAAGTTTCAGGATTCCAACTCTATTGGTTCACCCACAATTCAATTTGTACCAAATTTAGTACATAGTTGTACCAATGTCCAAAACTTAGTGCATGGTAGTACCAATTTCCAAAACTTCCTACATACCCTAATTCTACACCTCCACGGTGATCCTAAATCAAAATTTTAGGATTCCAACTCTATCGGTTCACCAATAATTCACATTGTACCAAATTTAGTACACAGTAGTAACAATTTCCAAAAAATCCTACATACCCCAATTCTACACATCCACAGTGTTCCTAAATCAAAATTTCAGGATTCCAACCTATCGGTTCACCCACAATTCAAATTGTACCAAATTTAGTACACATTAGTACCAATTTTCAAATCTTCCTACATACTCCAATCCTACACCTGATCCTGAATCAAAATTTCAGGATTCAAACTCTATCGCTTCACCCACAATTTAAATTGTACCGAATTTGGTACACTTAGTACAAATTTCTAAAACTTCCTACATACCCCAACCCTACACCCCCACAGTGATCCTAAATCAAAATTTCACGATTTCAACTTTATCGGTTCATCCACAATTTAAATTGTACCAAATTTAGTACAAATTTCTAAAAATTCCTACATATTTCAATCTTACACCTCAAATGTGATCCTGACTCCAAATTGCATGATTCTACCTTTATTGGTTCACCTAAAATTCAAATTGTACTAAATTTAGTACCATTTAGTACGAATTTCAAAAACTTCCAACTTAACCCAAACCAAAATCTAAATTTCAGGATTCCAACTCTATCTGTTCACCCACAATTCAAATTGTACCAAATTTAGTACACAGTAGTACCAATTTCCAAAACTTCATAAATACCCAATCCCACACCGCCACAGTGATCGTAGATCTAAATTTCTGGATTCCAACTCTATCGCTTCAGCCACAACATAAATTGTACAAAATTTAGTACACATTAGCACAAATTTCTGCATATCTCAATCTTACACCTCAACAATGATCCTGACTCCAAATTTCTGATTCTAGCTCCATTGGTCCGCCTAAAATTCAAATTGTACAAAATTTAGTACCATTTAGTACGAATTTCAAAAACTTCCAACTTAACCCAAAGCAACACCCCCACAGTGCTCCAAAATCTAAATTTCAGGATTCGAACTCTATAGGTTCACCCATAATTCAAATTGTACCAAATTTAGTACACAGTTGTACGAATTTCCAAAACTTCGTACTTAACTCAAACCAACACCCCCACAGTGATCCTAAATCCAAATTTGAGGATTCCAATTCCATTGGTTTTCCCAAAATTTAAATTGTACCAAATTTAGTACACATTAGTACAAAATTTTAAAACTTCCTACATTTCTCAATCTTACACCCCCACAGTGATCTTAAATCTAAGTTTCAGGATTCCAATTCCATTGGTTCACCCACAATTTAAATTGTACCAAATTTAGTACACATTAGTACAAATTTTTAAAACTTCCTACATATCTCAATCTTACACCTCAACAATGATCCTGACTCCAAATTTCATGATTCTAGCTCTATTGGTTCACCCAAAATTCAAATTGTACCAAATTTAGTACCATTTAGTACGAATTTCAAAAACTTCCAACTGAACCCAAACCAACACCCCCACAGTGCTCCAAAATCTAAATTTCAGGATTCCAACTGTATCGGTTCAACCACAATTTAAATTGTACCAAATTTAGTACAAATAAGTACAAAATTTTAAAACTTCCTGCATATCTCAATCTTACACCTCGACAGTGATCCTGACTCCAAATTTTATGATTCTAGCTCAATTGGTTCACCTAAAATTCAAATTGCACCAAATTTAGTACCATTTAGTACCCATAAGTAATAATGTATTAAACTGAGTCCTGACCCCAATCCTACACCCCTAAAATGATCCTAACTCAAAATTTCATTGTTTCAGCTCTATCGGTTCACCCAAATCCAAATTGTACCAATTATAGTACGATTTAGTACTTTTCGTACACTTCTTTTCGTACTTTTTCCAAAACTACGTACATATCACAATCCTATACTCCGACGGTAATGTTACTTTCAATTTTCAGGATTCTAGCTCCATTTGTACCTCCAAATCAAATTTGTACCAAATATAGTACCATATAGTACTTTTCGTACACATGAGTACACGATTTCAAAACCATCTCCTTATATCGACCCTACTTCCCAACCCTAATTCGCATTCCAAATTTCAAGTTTTTAGCTCTATTCGTTCTCATGCTACAGAATTGTACCAAATTTAGTACATTTTCGTACATTTCGGATAGCTGTAGTTCGAATTTCCAAAAACCCTTTGGTACAGCTATCCTACACTCCATCAGTGACCCTCAATCCAAATTTCAGAGTTCTAGCTCTACTGGTTCGCCAAATACAAATGATATCATATTTAGTACTTTTTAGTACTTTTCGTACCAAATTTAGTACACATTAGTACAAATTTTTAAAACTTCCTACATATCTCAATCTTACACCTCAACAATGATCCTGACTCCAAATTTCATGATTCTAGCTCTATTGGTTCACCCAAAATTCAAATTGTACCAAATTTAGTACCATTTAGTACGAATTTCAAAAACTTCCAACTGAACCCAAACCAACACCCCCACAGTGCTCCAAAATCTAAATTTCAGGATTCCAACTGTATCGGTTCAACCACAATTTAAATTGTACCAAATTTAGTACACATAAGTACAAAATTTTAAAACTTCCTGCATATCTCAATCTTACACCTCGACAGTGATCCTGACTCCAAATTTTATGATTCTAGCTCAATTGGTTCACCTAAAATTCAAATTGCACCAAATTTAGTACCATTTAGTACCCATAAGTAATAATGTATTAAACTGAGTCCTGACCCCAATCCTACACCCCTAAAATGATCCTAACTCAAAATTTCATTGTTTCAGCTCTATCGGTTCACCCAAATCCAAATTGTACCAATTATAGTACGATTTAGTACTTTTCGTACACTTCTTTTCGTATTTTTTCCAAAACTACGTACATATCACAATCCTATACTCCGACGGTAATGTTACTTTCAATTTTCAGGATTCTAGCTCCATTTGTACCTCCAAATCAAATTTGTACCAAATATAGTACCATATAGTACTTTTCGTACACATGAGTACACGATTTCAAAACCATCTCCTTATATCGACCCTACTTCCCAACCCTAATTCGCATTCCAAATTTCAAGTTTTTAGCTCTATTCGTTCTCATGCTACAGAATTGTACCAAATTTAGTACATTTTCGTACATTTCGGATAGCTGTAGTTCGAATTTCCAAAAACCCTTTGGTACAGCTATCCTACACTCCATCAGTGACCCTCAATCCAAATATCAGAGTTCTAGCTCTACTGGTTCGCCAAATACAAATGATATCATATTTAGTACTTTTTAGTACTTTTCGAACCCTTCTAGTACGAATTTCCAAAAACCCAGCCTTATCTGTCACATTTGGGCCAAGAATCGTTAAATCAGTCAGTCAGTTAAATCAGTCAGTCAGTCAGTCAGTCAATCACTTTACTCTTTTATTAGTATATA
The DNA here is from genome assembly GCF_032173495.1 of Musca vetustissima. Classification (NCBI taxonomy): domain Eukaryota; kingdom Metazoa; phylum Arthropoda; class Insecta; order Diptera; family Muscidae; genus Musca; species Musca vetustissima. The sequence continues at coordinate 5,248 of NW_026876489.1, read as the reverse complement.
TATATATATATATATGTATATAGATTTTTTAAGGGACTACCATAGACGTGAATTTTTAGAGATTATTTTTTAAGGGTCTAGCATAGACGTGAATTTTTAAGATTATTGTTTAAAGGTCTGTCGTAGGCGTGGGTTTTTGAAGACTATTTTTAAAGGGTCTACCCTAGGCGTGGATTTGTAAAGATTATTTTTAAAGGGTCTGCCATAGGCGTGAATTTTTGAAAATTATTTTTAAAAGGTTTACCACAAGCGAGTATTTTTAAAATGTATTTTTCGATTTAAATTTCCAATAATTGTTGATATTTTGTGCTTGATTTCCCAACGCCAATATTTCTAGAACAAGAAATGTCCAACTATTTCCAAACAGCAAAAAAGCAACAACAATGAGAAATGACAAAACACAACAACTAATAACACCAACAACGATAATAAGAAAAGTTTTTGTACTAATATATTTTTCCACGTAGTAGTTAAATTTATTATTGTGACAAAAGCAAATGATATTCCATGAAATGTGGGGTGGTGGCGGAAACCCGCCCCATGGCATACCACTGCGACGTGGTCGAACATTTCATTTGAAGACTTGAATTAAAAAGTTGGCAAAGAAACAACAATGTTATGAATGGAAATACACAGAAACACACACTCAACGACAAAAAACTTACAATGGTAGGGGTGGTGAAATGGAAATTGCACAGATTTGTAAATGCATTTGGACGGACAGTGGAACCGGGATGTACAATAAAAACTTATAGATATGGAATTAGGTTTCTAGGTTATATTCAAACACAGATCATGAAGGTAATCATTACATATTTTATATTTCATATTGGAAAGCGAACATTGACCATATATATTGTTGGCCCACTGTATTTAACATTTTCGTATGTTGTGTGTAGTATTGTGTGGTGTTGCGCGAAGCCATTCCATGACAAACACAAATAAATATTCAAAACATAAAAGAAAACATAGATATTTATGATTGTTTGTCATCTTAGACGAGTTGTTGAATTTATGATGCTGCACATTTCCTGTTTTCTTTATACACACACGCATGCACGCACACACACACTCACTCACCCACATTTCGCATCCTTACAAATGTGCAAAGGAATTTTTCTTAGAGTAGGCCTGTAAAAATAATGTCAACATTAATAAATATGGGACGAACAGTGGGACAGGAATACAAAGTAGAATGGAAAATATATGTTATAGAGATAGCAGGACGTATAAAGGGTCTCCCATAGGGAAGAGGTCTTGGAAGAATTTTCCGGTAAGACAGTATCACTTAGGGAGATAGGAGGCCGTATAAGGGTCCTATGTAGAAAAGAGTTTATAGAAGGATCATCAATTAAGAGAGTACACTTAAGGAGATAGGAGGATGTATAAAGGTTATCGATAAATTAGAGGTCTCAGAAGGATCTTATATTAAGATAGTACCATTTAGGGTACAGGAGGTCGTATAAGGGCCCTTTATAAAGAAGAATTCTTAGCAGGTGTTATAGGTGTTAGAGAGATAGAAGGACGTATAAGGGTCCTATATAGAGAAGAGGTCTTGGAAGGATTTTCCGTTAAGAGAGTATCACTTAGGGAGATAGGAGGCCGTATAAGGGTCCTCTATAGAAAGAGGTCTTAGAAGGATCTTAAATTAAGGGAGTACCACTTAGGGGGATAGGAGGGCGTATAAGGGTTCTCTATAAATAAGAGGTCTCAGAAGGATATTCTATTAAGAGACTACCATTTAGGGGATAGGAGATCGTATAAGGGCCCATTATAAAGAAAAATTCTTAGAAGGATTTTCCATTAAAAGAGTACCACAAGTGGAGAAACCCTTCAAAAATTATCAGAAAGATATCATCCGATTCCTCAAAAAATCGCCATCATTGATGGTTGGATGGCTTCAAAAAATATTTTTAAACCAGTAAAGAAAAATAGCCAAGTCGGACTGGGCCGACTATATGATACCCATTACCTCTTTGGGTATATTCTACATATGTATTCTAACAGACGACGCGTTTGTGTTATATATCTATATTTGAAACCGATTTCAGGGAAACCTGCCAAAGACTAATTTATATTACTTCAGTACGTTGTGTCAATCGGCCTAGCTATGGATCTTTTCACGAATCTTAGCAACATCATTCTAGACTTAATTCAGTACCTTATACCAAAATTCATGCAAATCGAAAGATATATAGGTACTTTGGTGCACCAATTACATAACATCGGACGAAAATATATATGGGAGCTATATCTAAATCTGAACCGATTTTCACGAAACTTTGCCCACATCATTCTAGACTTACTTCTGTATGCAATGTCAAAACTCGTGCAAATGAAAAGATTTCCAGGGACTTTGGTGCACCCATTAACTAAAATCGGGCGAATCTATATATGGGAGCTATATCTAATTCTGAACCGATTTTCATGAAACTTGGCAGACATCACTCCACGCTCAGTTCAGTACGTTATGCCAAATTTCGGGCAAATCGAAAGATAAATAGGTACTTTGGTGCACCAATTACATGAAATCGGATGAAACTATATATGGGAGCTATATATAAATCTGAACCGATTTCTATGAAACTTGGCAGACATCATTCTAGACTTAATTCAGTACGCTATGGCAAAATTCGTGCAAATCAAAAGATTTCCAGGGACTTTTGTGGACTATTTACCAAAAATCGGGCGAAGCTATATATGGGAGCTATATCTAAATCTGAACCGATTGTCACGAAACTTCGCACACATCATTCTAGAGTATATTCAGTACGCTTCGTGCAAATCGAAAGATATATAGTGCCTTTGGTACACTATTTACCTTAAATCGGACGAATATATGTATGGGAGCTATATCTAAATCTGGACCGATTTTCCCGAAACAATGCAGACATCACTCTAGGCTCAATTCAGTAAGTTATGCCAAATTTCGTGAAAATCGAAGGATATGTAGGGACTTTGGTGCACCAATTACATGAAATCGGATGAAATTATATATATATATATATATATATATATATAATTTCATCCGATTATCTAAATCTGACCCGATTTTCACGAAACTTTGCACACATCATTCTAAAGTATATTCAGTACGCTATGCAAAATTTCGTGCAAATCGAAAGATATATGGGGACTTTGATTCACAATTTACCTTAAATCGGACGAAGATATATATGAGAGCTATATCTAAATCTGACCCGATTTTCACGAAACTTTGCACGCATCATTCTAGACTATATTCAGTACGCTATGGCAAAATTCGTGCAAATCACAAGATTACCAGGGACATTAGTAGACTATTTACCTAAAATCGGGCGAAGCTATATATGGGAGTTATATCTAAATCTGAACCAATTTTCATGAAACTTTGCACATATCGTTCTAGACTTAATTTAGTACGTTGTGCCAAATTTCGTGCAAATTTCGGATGGCTTCAAAAAATATTCTTTAAAAATCCACGCCTATGATGGGTGGTCGGATGGCTCCAAAAAATATTCTTTAAAAATCCACGCCTATGATGGTTGGTCGGATGGCTCCAAAAAATATTCTTTAAAAATCCACGCCTATGATGGTTGGTCGGATGGCTCCAAAAAATATTCTTTAAAAATCCACGCCTATGATGGTTGGTCGGATGGCTCCAAAAAATATTCTTTAAAAATCCACGCCTATGATGGTTGGTCGGATGGCTCCAAAAAATATTCTTTAAAAATCCACGCCTATGATGGGTGGTCGGATGGCTCCAAAAAATATTCTTTAAAAATCCACGCCTATGATGGGTGGTCGGATGGCTCCAAAAAATATTCTTTAAAAATCCACGCCTATGATGGGTGGTCGGATGGCTCCAAAAAAATTAAAACTCCACGCCTATGATGGTCGGATGGCTCCAAAAAACATTCTTTAAAACTCCACGCCTATGATGGTCGGATGGCTCCAAAAAAATTAAAACTCCACGCCTATGATGGTCGGATGGCTCCAAAAAATATTCTTTAAAACTCCACGCCTATGATGGTCGGATGGCTCCAAAAAATATTCTTTAAAACTCCACGCCTATGATGGTCGGATGGCTCCAAAAAATATTCTTTAAAACTCCACGCCTATGATGGTCGGATGGCTCCAAAAAATATTCTTTAAAACTCCACGCCTATGATGGTCGGATGGCTCCAAAAAATATTCTTTAAAAATCCACGCCTGTGATGGACGGTCGGATGGCTCCAAAAATATTCTTAAAAAATCCACGCCTATGATGGATGTTCGGATGGCTCCAAAAAATATTCTTTAAAAATCCACGCCTATGATGGATGGTCGGATGGCTCCAAAAAATATTCTTTAAAAATCCACGCCTATGATGGACGGTCGGATGGCTCCAAAAATATTCTTAAAAAATCCACGCCTATGATGGACGTTCGGATGGCTCCAAAAAATATTCTTTAAAAATCCACGCCTATGATGGGTGGTCGGATGGCTCCAAAAAAATTAAAACTCCACGCCTATGATGGTCGGATGGCTCCAAAAAAATTAAAACTCCACGCCTATGATGGTCGGATGGCTCCAAAAAAATTAAAACTCCACGCCTATGATGGTCGGATGGCTCCAAAAAAATTAAAACTCCACGCCTATGATGGTCGGATGGCTCCAAAAAATATTCTTTAAAACTCCACGCCTATGATGGTCGGAGGGCTCCAAAAAAATTCTTTAAAACTCCACGCCTATGATGGTCGGATGGCTCCAAAAAATATTCTTTAAAAATCCACGCCTATGATGGTCGGATGGCTCCAAAAAATATTCTTTAAAAATCCACGCCTGTGATGGACGGTCGGATGGCTCCAAAAATATTCTTAAAAAATCCACGGATGGCTCCAAAAAATATTCTTTAAAAATCCACGCCTATGATGGATGGTCGGATGGCTCCAAAAAATATTCTTTAAAAATCCACGCCTATGATGGACGGTCGGATGGCTCCAAAAATATTCTTAAAAAATCCACGCCTATGATGGACGTTCGGATGGCTCCAAAAAATATTCTTTAAAAATCCACGCCTATGATGGTCGGATCCCTCAAAAAAATATTCTTTAAAAATCAACGCCCATGATGGACGGTCGGATGGCTCCAAAAAATATTCTTTAAAAATCCACGCCTATGATGGACGGTCGGATGGCTCCAAAAATATTCTTTAAAAATCCACGCCTATGATGGACGGTCGGATGGCTCCAAAAAATATTCTTTAAAAATCCACGCCTATGATGGA
>NW_026876488.1:0-19746 GCF_032173495.1 Musca vetustissima | reverse complement strand
TTCATAAACTATTTTTTCAAGTCATTTTATGGTTTCTTTGTCTTTGCAGAAACATTTAAATTTATCAAAAGTTTCCCTGAATGCAGGAAAATATATATTTCCCTTTTTATCTTAATCCGTTTTTCCGTTTTGTTTTCCTTTCAATAGTTCGGTTGTTTAATTCCATTGCTGCTAATCTTGGTTTTACCTAAAGTTCATTGACCCATTAAAATTAGAGGAGAGGAGCTAAGCACATTATGCTCCTCTCCTCTTTTCCTCTTGAAACCAAATATTCCGATTGTCAATAAAATTCCGTAAATTTGTTCCTGCCTCTTCCCTTTTCCCTTCGTATCATAGCCTCATAAGATTGCTAAATTCATAATGTTGTGTATCATATGTCTGCCCAATGGTTCGGTTTTGGCATTCCGTCTCTTCCGCTGACCATTTTTATCGATACAATGGATGAATGCATGTTGTTGTTGTTCCCTATTATCCGTATAGATTGCGTGCCATATTTCTCCCCATTCCCCCTGTAAACATTTCGGTTAGCTCCACACATACCCAACACCCAAAGATGCTCGATTTAACATAAACACGTTGGTATTAATATGATCAGTAATAAACATCAAACTCAAAGATAGGGCGTACATATTCCTCTCCCCGGTTCTTCTTGGATCCAAACATTCCGAAAAAACATATTTGTTCCTGCCTCTTCCCTTTTCACTCCTTGTCATATATCTACTATCTGCTTATTAAATATAAGCTCTAAAACATTTTGTTGCGTGTGGGTAACATTGGGCCACAAAGGGTTAATATTAGAATTAAACCTCATATTAACAATATCATGCTAATGTATTATTACGCTGGAAAACTTAAGCAAATTGCTATATACATGTTTAAAAAGTGGGTCTGCAATCCCAACATAAACCAAAGACACAAAAGTGTAAAGATGCGACAACTCATACGTCGACAATTTGCAATAGATGGCGTTTTTCATGGCATACAAAATGCAAATTTTTATGTTAAGAGCAAATCTCTGATTTCATTTAAATTTTATACACACATTTCTCCTTATTAACATGCCTCTGATATGTTGGAATCCCCCTACATGTATTTTCATATACTATTTTGTCAAGTCTTTTATGGTTTCTTTGTTTTGCATAAACATTGCAATTTATTAAAAGCTTTCCTGAATGCAGGAAAATATATATTTTCCCTTTTTTATCTTCACCCGTTTATTCGTTTCGTTTTCGTTTTAATAGTCCGGTTGTTAAATTGCATTGCAGCTAATCTTGATGTTACCTAAAGTTCATTGACCCATTAAAATAATAATATGCTTAGCTCCTCTCCTCTTTTCCTCTTGAAACCAAACATTCCGATTGTCAATAAAATTCCGTAAAGTTGTTCCTACCTCTTCCCTATTCACTCCTTATCATAGTTTCACAAGATTGCGAAATTCATAATGCTGTACATCATAGGTCTGCCCAATGGTTGTTTTCTTGCGTTCATAAGTCTCTAGAATTATATGAATGCTCGATTTAACATAAACACATTGGTATTAATATAAATATAAACATGAGTATCATCAAACCCAAAGCGAGGAGCGTACATATTCCTCTCCCCGTTTCCTCTTGTATAAAAACATTTCGTAAAAACATATTTGTTTCTGCCTCTTCCCTTTTCACTCCTAATCATAGTTGCATAACATTGCGAAATTCATTATGCTGCGTATATATTTCTTCCCAATGGTTCTTATCAACAAGTGTTCGTCTCTTTGTTTTTTGCGCCCCCTAATGCCGCTGACCATTTTTATCGATACAATTGATGAATGCATGTTGTTGTTCCCTATGATTCATATAGATTGCTTTCCATATGTGCCCCCCTTTTCGCTAGTAAACATTTCAGTAAGCTCCACGGATGCCCAACACTCAACGTAGTTCGATTTAACATAAACACAATGGTATTAATTTGATCAGAAATAAACATGACTACCATCAATCTCAAAACTTGGGCGTATTGATACAATTGATAAAATATTGCTTGCAATATTTGTTGTTGTTATTCCCTATAGTTTGCTTCCCATATTTGCTCCCCCCTCGCCTTGTAAACATTTCGGTAAGCTCCGCGCATGCCCAACACTCAACAATGCTCGATTTAACATAAACACATTGGTATTGATATGATTAGAAATAAACATAACTGCGCCTGTCTCTTCATGCCTCTGGCCATTTCTATCGCTGACCATGTTGTTGTTGTTTTTCCCTATAGTTTGTTCCACATATCTGTTCCCCTTGCCACATATTTGCCTCCCTTTCCACGCATGCCCAACACTCAACGATGCTCGATTTAACATAAACACATTGGTATTAATATAATCAGAAATAAACATCAAACTCAAAGCTAGGGCGTACATATTCATCTCAGCCCCCGTTTCCTCTTGTATCCAAGCATTTCGTAAACACATATTTGTTCCTGCCTCTTCCCTTTTCACTCCTAATCATAGTTGCATAACATTGCGAAATTCATTATGCTGTTTATAGTTTGTTTCCCATATTTGTCCCCCCTTTCCCCTTGCCACATATTTGCCACCCTTTCCACGCATGCCCAACACTCAACGATGCTCGATTTAACATAAACACATTGGTATTGATATGATCAGAAATAAACATAACTGTGTCTGTCTCTTCATGCCTCTGACCATTTCTATCGCTGACCATGTTGTTGTTGTAATCCCCTATAGTTTGTTCCACATATCTGTCCCCCCTTCCCCTTGTAAACATTTCGGTAGGCTCCGCGCATGCCCACATAGTTTGCCATCCCTAATATTCATAAACCGAACGGACACACACACGCACACACATTGTCATACTCAAGGTCAAGAGCACGCCCACACACGTCGATTAACACAGTTCGCGAACGGAGACACACACAAACACATACTTTGCCATACTCAGAACGGAGGATCACACACACATACATAAATTGCCATACTCAGAACGGAGGATCACACACACACTATTTGTAAACAAAAGCGCACGTGTTCACACATACACGGACGGACAGACGATTTGTTTACTGTAATTTGATACTTTAATGAGTTTTTGACCATTTTAATGACTTTTGGCTAATCCTTTGTATTTTAAACCATACATCCTTATTCTACTGGTATAAAAAGGGGGTCATATGGGGACTACCCCAAAAAAGGGGCGAATATTAATAATTTTTGGTAGAGAGATTTGTTACCATATACGACTACAAAATACCAAATTGCAGCAAATTCGGTTGAAAAACGCGATAAAGAACCCCAAAATACAGAAAATTGGGGTAGCCATATATAGGGGCTATCCGAAAAAAATTAACCTATATTCATAATTTTTTTGGAGAGATTTGGTACGTAGTAAGAACTCAAAATACTAAATTACAGCTAATTCGGCGGAAAAATACGATCAAAACCCCCAAAATACTGAAAATTGGGAGGTACCGTTATATGGGGGCTACCAGAAAAAATGGATCTATATTTATTATTTTTTGTGGAGACATTTAGGACCCAATAATAACTCAATGTAGCACATTTCAGCGAATCCAGCTGAAAAACGCGCTCAAGAACCCCAAAATATCGAAAATTGGGGGGTACCCTTATATGGGGGCTACCCGAAAAAATTGACCTATATACATAATTTTTTGTAGAGACATTTGGTACCTATTAAGAACTCAAAGTAATAAATTACAGCCAAAATTAATATACCCTCCATACTATGGTGGAGGGTAGAAAAAGGGGGTTATATGGGGACTACCCCAAAAAGGGGGCGAATATTAATAATTTTGGTAGAGAGATTTGTTACCATATACGACTACAAAATACAAAATTGCAGCAAATTCGGTTGAAAAACGCGCTCAAGAACCCCAAAATACCGAAAATTGGGGGGTACCCTTATATGGGGGCTACCCGAAAAAATGGACCTATATACATACTTTTTTGTAGAGAGATGTGGTACCTATTAAGAACTCAAAATACTAAATTACAGCTAATTCGGCGGAAAAATACGATCAAAACCCCCAAAATACTGAAAATTGGGAGGTACCGTTATATGGGGGCTACCAGAAAAAGTGGAGCTATATTTATAATTTTTTGTGGAGACATTTAGGACCCAATAGGAACTCAATGTAGCACATTTCAGTGAATTCGGCTGAAAAACGCGCTCAAGAACCCCAAAATACCGAAAATTGGGGGGTACCCTTATATGGGGGCTAGCCTACAAAATGAACCTATATACATACTTTTTTGTAGAGAGATTTGGTAAAATAAAATAATAAATGACAGCCAATTCGGTGAAAAAATACGGCCAAAACCTCCAAAATACTGAAAATTAGAAGGTACCGATATATGGGGGCTACCAGAATATATGAACCTATACTTATAATTTTCTCTGGATACACTTAAGACCCAATAAGAACTCAATGTAGCACATTTTAGCGAATTCGGCTGAAAACCCCGCTCAAGAACCCCCAAAATACCGAAAATTGGGGAACCCCAAATATTAAATTACAGCTAATTCCCTTATATGGAAAATTGGGCTTGTTATAACGTGAAATTGGGTTCATTTGGGTTTGGTGTGGGTTTCGTTTAGGTGCGTTATGTTGATTTATGGTACATCGGGTACATGTTTGCCATAGGTTCCTTTGGTTGCGTTATAAATTACTCATTTATAATTTGTCTTGTATATGAATGAGCAAGTATAATTTTATTATTTTGTGAACATACTCGTATTTTATTAATATTATTTATAAAAAATATAATGTAACATTCTGATTGTCGTGTTATATTTTGTGATATGTACTTTTACCCATAATTTTTGTACATAAATAAAATACTAAATAAAACAGTTAGTACTATTTGAAGATAGCCACAAGTCCTAATTAAAAAATAAGTTTGGCTATACATAGAATGTAATTACAAAATAATTGTACATCATAAAATACTAAAAGGTATAGAAAATGCATATTTTTAGGGTTGTCTTTATCAATTATTATATAGTATGTGTTAGAATTGACGAATTAGATTTAATATAGTATTTAATATATTAAGTCTGCTTCTCGTAGTTCTTCAATAATAGAAACTAACTCATTAGTATAATCATTATGTCCAGATTGTTGTAACTCCAGCAACAACTTCAATCTTTCAACTAATACGTTTGGATCATTCCAATGTTTATATTCCGGTTTTGCAAGGTTGAGTTTCATTAAGCCATTTCCACTATGTGTACCCCCTACCAATTGTTTTGTAATATTCTTATATTTGTAGCCTCTGTTTGATTTTACTCGTTCATTAGGTTTATAGTCAACTTTGTATGCAGTTGAGTCCAATAAAATGTTCTTATAAATCTCCAGTTCGGAAGCATCATAATTTGTTGGCTTTTGATGGAAGAGTAGTTCAACCAAGCCTGGCGTAAGCGCCCAATGTTGGTTTCCAATGATAATTTTTTCATTGTTAATTTTTAATGGTTTATCTCCAAATTTCCACCCTCCGTCTATATCCTTATGTGGACCATATACAGTATCCAGTTTATTTCTTTGTTTCAAATATGAAATATTCATGTTATCCTCATCGTCATCATTACTATCAGAATAAAATGTTTCGTCTCTTGTTTCATCATAGTTATTTGGTTGGTATTGTGTATAATCTGAATTGAAATCATCCTCTTCTCGTGTTTCATCTTCTTTAATTCCATGTATATAGTTCTTATTAGGAGTACGTGTATATTGATGTTCCTTGGAAACATCTATATTTCCATTATTGTGTGTCAAATACTTAGGAATATTTTCACTTTTTATTTGAACTAATTTTTGTAGCTCTTCTGTTATGGGTTTAAATGTTCTATTTAGTTCGGTCGTTCTAGCATCTTCTCCCATTTTAATGCTTTCTAATTTTTTCTTCAGTTCATTTCGGGAATGAACAAGTTTTTTTAACAACTGTTCGTTTTCCATGGTCTCTGTATACTACTAAGATATGATATGTCTATACTCTATAAATAGAGATTTCTTTTCTTATTGATATAATCTAATAAATTAGTGTTGCCATATTATTTATTTCATAGATTTGTAGAGTGTTCTTATGTATATGACGATATAAAACGTAACTAAGAATATGAAAAAAATAAATAATATTAATAAAATACGAGTATGTTCACAAAATAATAAAATTATACTTGTTCATTCATATGCAAGACAAATTATAAATGAGTAATTTATAACGCAACCAAAGGAACCTATGGCAAACATGTACCCGATGTACCATAAATCAACATAACGCACCTAAACGAAAAATTTCACGTTATAACAACCAACCAAAACCCATTAAACCCAAACTACGCCACAGGATTCGACATTTTTACGTTCATAATATCAATTATGAACGGGGAATGGGTTTTTATATAATAATTCTATAAACGCAAGTTTAAACTACAAGTTTTATTGTACAAAATACGTTATAATTCAAAATAGTTGCCTGCCAAAACTATGATAGTTGATGATATTTTTTTATTTACAATGAATATTACTATGCATTTAAATTACAAATAATTTTTTGGCTTATTAGGTGCAATTCCTATGAAAACATTGAAATTGCTACCGATGAAACTGAGAAAACAATACATTATATTTTTCGCATATATGTTTGATACAATTTTGTTTACCCTTAAAGTACGTCTCGTATGTATACAATGTCTGTATTGATAATCCATTGCTCTATATCAGATTATGCTTTATATTAGTTTATACATTAGATGTTTCGTTCCTTTATCATCTTCTATGCAAAATCATATTCATAACCATTACACTCTAATGTACATCTGGAAACCAATATTTAATAAGTTAAACAATATTACTTTTGTAAATGATTTGAAAAAGTATGTGAAAATATAAATTTCAGAATCATCCGAACACATTGCATAGATTTTCGCAAGTGGACAAACTTCTCCATAATATGCAAGACTATATATTACGAATATTGCGGAATAAACATAAGCGTAGTGCTTCCGATTATAGTTAATTTGATTTGAAAATGTTGCTATAGTATATTTAGATTGTACTGGATCTCGTTAAATTGCATATATTAAAACATTTTTTTATTCATAGCACATATTAAGCCTGTGGTGTCTCACATTATTGCAACTACGCTCCTGCAAATTAATAACATAGAAAGAGAGAATACAGATCTATGTAAGCACGCACTCTCCCAATTCAGCAATTGGTAAAACATAAACAAAAACAACAATAGAGAGATGCCGTTATTAATACTGACTTCTGTTTCGGTGGCCACCTGCAACATTCAAAAAGAACATCAAATCACTCATCATCTGAAAGCGCAGCTGCCAAATTGCACATTTGAAATAAATAAATTGTAATCACTATTATTTAATAAACTCGTGTTTCATTAGAGTTTATTACAGTGGCGACGAGGATAAAACTTTAAATTTATAAATAACATTGTTAAATAAAGTTTATCAGTAAAATGGAATCGCAAATGTTTGGAAAAGTACCATATTTTGATCATTCTATAAATGTGTGGTCAGTGTTCCAGAATCAGCTTGAACAGTTTTTTATCGCCAATGGGATTGTTGCCGAAGAAAAAAAGAAAGCCATTCTTCTTACATCCCTAAGTGAGACGTCGTACATTTTATTGACGAATTTGATGAGTCCAGCAAAGGTGGAAGGCAGCACAGTAACGTTTGTGCAGTGTGCGGCAGCTTTGACCCAGCACTTTACACCTCAGACTGCAGGGTTTGCAGAAAGATTTAAATTCTATAATGCTACAAAATTATCGACTGAGACTGTGAACGAATGGGCTGTACGTGTAAGATCATTAGCAGTAAATTGTGAATTTGGATCATGTTTGGATACGGTCATTCGAGATAAGTTTGTAATGGGACTGGAAAAGGGTCCGGCCCGAGATAAAATTTTTTTGGAAGCAGTGTCGATCAAATTTGAGCAGGTGGTTAAAATTGCAAATAGTGCCGAGTACGTGAAACACCAATACGATGCGACGAAACAAGAGCAGGAGTTTAACTATGTTAAAAGAAGTAAGAATGGAAAGACCAAAAGCGGTGGAGCAAAGCTGTGGATTTCGCAGAATAAGCAGAAGCAGGCCGAATTGCAATGTAGTGTGTGCGGTTACAAAAACCATAGGAGCGAAAACTGCAAGTTTAGAAATTACAAATGCAATCAATGCAAGCAGCGTGGTCACTTGAAAAAAATGTGTAAATCACAAAATTTTAATTACATTGATAATACTGATGTATCTCTTTTTTCAATTACCAGTTCAAGTGACGAGCCTATTAAAATCAAAATATTTGTGAAAGAAAGAATGTTCATAATGGAGTTGGATACTGGGTCAGAGAATAATGTAATTTCGGATCTAACTTTTAAAAAATTTTTTGGTGACTGCAAGCTTAAAGAGATTGATATGCTGTTGAAGACGTACAATGGTGTGAGTATAACCCCGATTGGTGAGTGTGACGTAACAGTGAAATACCGTGATAAGACCAAAGTTATTCCATTTGTGGTGATTCGAAATGGTGGCCCTCCTTTATTGGGTAGAAATTTTTTAAAGAATTTTGATATTAAATTATCTAACCTAGATTATTCCTCACCAGGTTCAAAAGACGTTGATGAAATTATGTTGAAATATGGAAAGTTGTTTGACGGGGGACTTGGGTTGTTTAAGAAGAGTAAGGCAGTGTTAAAGTTAAGAGATGATGCCGTACCGAAATTTTTTAGGCCAAGACCACTTCCTATTGCCATCAGGGGAAAAGTAGAATCGGAAATTGAAAAGTTGGTGAAGTTGAATGTATTGCAACCGGTGGAATATAGTGATTGGGGTACTCCTATAGTACCCGTTTTGAAAAAGAATGGAGAGATTCGGATTTGTGGTGATTTTAAGGTCACTCTTAATCCCCATTTATTGGTGGAAAAGTATCCGTTACCCCGGATTGAAGAGATTTTTGCAAAGCTGCATGGAGGGGAGGAATTTACGAAGTTAGACTTGACCATGGCCTACCAACAAATCGAATTAGATGAACAGTCAAGGAAATATACAACTATTTCCACTTCAAAGGGACTTTTTCAATATACGAGGCTAATTTATGGGTTGGCATCCGCCCCAGCTATTTTTCAAAGGATTATGGATACTCTCTTTACGGGTATGAATGGTGTTGTTGTCTTTTTAGACGACATATTAATTACAGCTCGTAACAGAAAACTCCATCGGGAGAGACTTCAAAATGTATTAAATCTTTTGGCCAATGCTGGTTTTAAATTGTCTCCGAAAAAATGCGAATTTTTCTGTAAAAAAATTAAATATCTGGGTCATGTAATTGACAAAAATGGATTGCATATGAATCCGGATAAGCTTCGAGAGATCGCAGAAATTCCTTATCCAAGAAATGTGAAAGAACTCCAGGCGTTTTTGGGGGTTGTAAATTTTTATCGAAGGTTCCTGCCAGAAGTATCAACCTTGCTACATCCATTACATCAGTTGTTGAAGGTGGATGCTAATTTTGATTGGAATGATGAATGCTCCTCTGTGATGGATAGTTTAAAAAAGTATTTGCTTAGTGATAATTGTTTAGCTCATTTCAATGCAGATTTCAAGACAAAACTTACTGTAGACGCTAGTCCTGTTGGAGTAGGAGCGTGTTATCACAAATAGACGAAATGGGCATTGAAAGGCCAATTGAATTTGCATCTAGGACCTTAACGGATTGTGAGAAAAGGTATTCGCAGTTGGATCGAGAAGCTGTAGCTATTTTATTTGGAGTTATAAAATTCCATCAGTATTTGTATGGTCGTCATTTTACTTTAGTGACGGACAACAAACCACTGCATTATATACTAGGCCCTAAAAAGGGAATACCATTAATGGCGTCTAGTCGATTGCAGCGAATGGCTTTAACCTTATCGGGTTACCAGTTTCAGGTTGCACATATTAGGTCAAAATTCAACGTCGCTGATTATTTTTCTAGATACCCAAAAGAATCAGAGGTTATCCCAGAAAAGTATCCAGATGATGTTTATATAAATTTTATTCAAGTAATGCAAAATGACCGCAGGTGGTTAAGTTTGGAAACAATAAGAGATGGCACAGGAAAAGATGAGACTCTCATAAAGGTAAAAGACTACCTATCTAATGGCTGGCCAAGAAAATGTCTTGATCAGGAGGTATTGCCATATTTTCTAAAAAGACATGAATTGTCTGAAGAATCTGGTTGCCTTTTTTGGGGGTATCGTGTGATTATACCTGATGTTGTTAGGAAGGATGTATTGGATTTCCTACATGCATCCCACATGGGTATTGTAAAGATGAAGGCTATGGCTCGTGAATGTTGTTGGTGGCCCGGTCAGAATAAGGATTTGGAAAAGGTTGTCAAATTGTGTGAACCATGTCTTATGTCACGACCGACTCCGCCTCAACAGGAGCTGATACCGTGGCCAAGATCTGATGAAGTATGGTCAAGGATTCACATAGATTTTTTTGGTCCATTTATGAAACGATGGTGTCTGGTGGTAGTGGATAGTTCCAGTAAGTGGTTGGAATGTATAGATATGGGTACTAATACAACGAGTACATCGGTCATTGCGGTATTAAGAGATCTTTTTGCCCGTTTTGGTTTGCCAAAATATGTCATTTCGGACAATGGAACGTCTTTTGTGTCAAAAGAGTTTGAAATGTTTTTAAAGATGAATGGTATTGAACACGTTACGTCACCAGTAGGAAATCCAGCAACCAATGGTCAAGCGGAAAACGCGGTAAAAACAATCAAAAAAGCTCTCAAATGCAGTTTAAAAAACACATCATTGTCAGAATTCAACAGCGTATTATATCGTTTTCTTTTTGATTATCGAAACACTGCTCATACGAGCACAGGTGTTTCTCCCTCTTATTTAATGTTTAACAAACGAAAGTTGAGAACACGACTTGATCTTCTCAACCCTAAGAGAACTGTTGTAGAGAAAAGTTCAAAAGAAATCAAAAAATTTGTCGAAAACAAGCAAGACAATCAAAAGAAATACTTTAAAGGCAGTAAAAAGAATGTGTTTAAATTCAATGAACAAGTGATTGTAAAGAATTATTCAGTTCCCGGAAAAGTTTCTTGGTCTAAAGGTTTTATACAGGATATAATTGGCAAACAGGCTTATATGATTAAAATGGAAAATGGTAAACTATGGAAACGTCATGCTAACCAAATTATATCTTGCCTAAAACCTGAAGAACCAGAGCCTGATATTCCAAGTACTATTTTAGACCCGTTACAAAAAATTGCTCCCAGTATTCAAGAAAATTATAACGATCTAACAGATGAAAAACTTGAACTTGTAATTGAAGAAAAAGAACCTGAAAATTTACCTGATACTAGAAACAAAGTTGTAAAGTATAATCTAAGAGAAAGAAAACCAAAACAATAATTTTATATCTAATAATTTTTTTTTTTTTTGCATATTACTAAAATTTTCATAAAATTAATTGAATTAATAGTCTGTATGTAACTAATTAAGGTGGGGGTAGTTGTGGTGTCCCACATTATTGCAACTACGCTCCTGCAAATTAATAACATAGAAAGAGAGAATACAGATCTATGTAAGCACGCACTCTCCCAATTCAGCAATTGGTAAAACATAAACAAAAACAACAATAGAGAGATGCCGTTATTAAAACTGACTTCTGTTTCGGTGGCCACCTGCAACATTGAAAAAGAACATCAAATCACTCATCATCTGAAAGCGCAGCTGCCAAATTGCACATTTGAAATAAATAAATTGTAATCACTATTATTTAATAAACTCGTGTTTCATTTGAGTTTATTACATACTTCAAGAACAAAAATTGTAAAATATCCTCGCACATTTTTAATTGTAAATGAATTTATTTTCTATACCAACAATATTCGCTCATAAACATCAAATTGTAGATACTCAGTGCTGTAATGTTACTTTATGTGAATGAAATAGTATTATAAACGATGTGTTTTGAACTTTATACTGAAAAGACTTGTATTGAAATATGTGCTATAGCTTCCGATGTAACGATCAAGATCGGTATATGGGAAGAAATATAAAAAGTTAATCTATACCAAAAATTTTCATAGATATTTCTTACCCAGAAAGTTTGTTTATACAAGTACGAATAGAAATTCAAAAACAAGTCTGGAATACCGAAAATTATTCCTTAACAATATTGTTATGGCCAGACAACGTTTGCCGTGCCCGCTAGTGTTATATAAAATTATCAAATCTAAATTATATTTAAAAAAATGTGAAATTTAGACTTTCACCTCATGTCATATGCTCAAAGTCTCCAGATTTAAAATATATAAAGTTTTTCCTATCTAGCCGAAATTGGTTTTATGCCAAAAAAAAAAAAAATAGAGTGATATGCAAAATTTCGACACAAACGGATAAACCATTAGAATTTGAGCACATTAAAAACGTAACACATGTGATTCTATACTCAATTACTCGGAAACGGGTTTCTTCAAATTCCATGCCGAAAAGCATTCGTCAAGTTTGCTTCAAATCGATTCAGATTTACACATAACTCTCCTTCATATTTTTTTTTTTCGATTTCATAAGTGGTCCAAATTTGCCATAAAACTATTTTCGAACTCGATCCTATAGTTTAAATCATTGTAAAATATTCGCCAACTCTTAAGAGATCTACAGGAACTTATCATATCTAGATTGGCAAAGCAAATTTCGCGAATTCCATAAACTAACAGATGATACAAAATGGAATAAATCCATCTTCTTCATTTACCTATACACTCACTGAAAATAATTCTTGTTTTCTGCTCATAGACCTCACTTACGATTTGTCCTCTCGCAAACAGCCAAATAAGTCCATTTCCATGAAATAAAGGATGTGTGTAAGTGCGCGTGTGTTACCAGTTTATTTATATTTTATAAAGTTTACTGTCTTAACAGCCTTCATTTGTGTGCTGCTGAACCACGAACCGTCCGAACAGCGGACGGACGGAGGAACGAACGAATGAACATCCTGCCGTTTGTACGTAAATAAGTTTCTGAGAGCATTATCTTTCCCCCTCCTTTCATTCGTTGGTTTCCTTCGGATTGATGCACTTGCATTAAAGGTCTTTTCATTTTAAATAAGCGCCAACTATGAACAGCGGTAACGGTAGCATTGGACCTCGGAGCTGGCGGGCACTTAAGTGTGAGTGCGAAGTAAGTGAGTGAGTACGAAAATAAGTGAGATAGTGAATATGGAATGAATGTTCTTTCATGGCTTTCGCCTTGGATCTTGAAAGCAGTTTTTACATTTTTGGAGTAGAGCATTACGCAGTGTTTGTATCAGGGGAAATCATTTGGCCACTTATATTGCAAGTCCTTTTTTGTCCTTTTGACTTGCTTTTACTTGCTACTGCCTTTGTTGTTGTTCTTATTACTGCACTTATACACATACTAGTATGGCTATTATATGCTGCTGAATTTGTTTGTTTGTTTTTTTTATTTTTCTCGTCTTATTTTCTTTCGAATTTTGGTATGCTGCAGCTTATTTGTGGCACTTTGTTTCGCTTTGTTCCTCCAGCTATGAGATCAACATCAGAAGCGGTAGCAGCAGTGGCAATAAAACCGAAACAAGGATAACTATGAAACGTTTGTGTCAGTCTTGGATTTATTTTAATTTTTCCTGTCTTGAAGGAGAACAAACGACGACTTGCAAAAGTATGTGCACCACCATCGCAGCATTACAGGCAAAGAATTCCACTTTGTGAAATTTGTAATACAATTTATTTTTTCTGTTTTTTTTTTAGTTTTATTTTTTCTTCTGTTTTGTGGTACTTACGGCCTCGTTGAGCCTTCCAAAAGAGGAAAACTTCAAATAGTTTATTTACGAGTATGTTGTTATTTTTTTGTATTTATCTGCTTCTTTATTATGTTCTTGTACTTTTGCATTCATTTCGAGAAGTTCGAAATAATTTGATTATGTTACCGAGTTTTCAATTACATTTTAATATCTAATATAAATCTATGTGATATCCTTTAGAGATCCCATTTCATAGATAGTCCTTTCAAATCACTTACGAAATTTTTAGTTTGGTGGTCAAGGAGATTCAAGGATTTTTATACCCAACATTAAAATACGGGTTTTTAGATAGCATGCGGAGAGAAATAAGAGAGAATCGTAGTTACTTTTGAATGTACAATTGGAATCAAAATTGTCTCTCCGTCTGTCTGCCTGTCTATTGTATATTTGTACGCCAACTACAGGTCACATTTATTATCCAATTAACAAGAACATTAATAGGGACTGTTTTTTGAAGTAAAGACGAATCTTCTTTGAAATTAGTAAGAAACGTTTTGTAAAAAGGTGGAAAACCGAAACAATATCCCTAAAATACTGAATACTGAATCTTAGATCAATGTTTCTTATTTTTGGTACCCATATGTGCTATACCATGAGAACCCAAAACCCACAATACCGAATATTGGGGTTATCCTGAAACTTGGTTCAATATTAATAATTTTTTGAGACGGATATGTGCTATTCTATGAGAACTCAAAATACGAAATAACAGTCAGTTCGATTGGAAAATGTGTTCAAAATCACCAAAATTCCGAATATTGGAGGGTACCGTTATATGGTGTCTACCTCGAAACTTGGGTCAATAGTAATAATTTTTAGGACGAATATGTGTTATTGAATAAGAACTCAAAATACGAAATAACAACCAGTGCGGTTGGAAAACGTGTCCAAAATTCCCACAATAACGAATATTGGGGAATCGTTATATATGGGCTACATCAAAACTTGATCATTTGCAATACCAAGCATCATATGAGTACTAGCAATGCCTGTGCAAAGTCTCAGAGTGATTTCAATTGACGAACAGACAGACAATAACTAAAAACTTGACTTTTTTCGAATTTACCCCTCTGGTTCTTAATATACACGCCAAGGGATTTCATCCGAAAAATAATATTTCACCATCAGACCATAAACTTAATTTTTTGCATAGCTATCCTGAATCTTAGATCAATATTTATTATTTTTGGTACCGATATGTGGTATACCATTAGAACCCAAAACCCACAATACTGAATATTGGGGGTATCGATATAAGGGCGTTACACTAATTAGAGAGTAGCGAAAGAGAAAAAATTAAGTTTACTGATGAAACGAGTGATGTGCCAAATGGGATGGGTTCCCTGAATAGACCCAATATAACCCCTCTTTATACCCTTCACCACACTGTGGTACAGGGTATTATGTCTTTGTACATAAAAATCGATTCAGATTTAGATATAGCTCCCATATATATTTTCGTCAGATTTAATGTAAATGGTGTACCAAAATCCCTATATATCTTTAGATTTGCACGAAATTTGGCACAGCGTAACGAATTAGGTCTAGAATGATGTGTGTCAAGTTTCCTGAAAATCGGTCCAGATTTAGATATAGCATCCATATATATTTTCGTCCGATTTAATGTAAATGGTCCACACATATCTTTCGATTTGCACGAAATTTGGCATAGCGAAATTTAGTCCAGAATGATGTGTGCCAAGTTTGTGAAAATCGGTTGAAATTTAGATATTGCTCCCTCTTTATACCCTTCACCACACTGTGGTACAGGGTATTATGTCTTTGTGCATATGTTTGTAACAGGCAAAAGGAAATGATATAGACCCATAGTTCCTTTTGAGGATATGCATAGAATCACTTTCTGAGTCGATTTATGCATGTCCGTCCGTCCGTCTGTCCGTCTGTTGGTGTTAAATTGTAAACAAAGTACAGGTCGCATTTATAATCCGATTTGGATGAAATTTGGCACAGCTCGTCTGTTTGGCCCAAGGACGAACCCTATTGAAATTAGGAAAAATCGGTTCAGATTTAGATATAGCTCCCACATATATTTTCGTCCGAATTAACGTAAATGGTGCACCAAAGACCCTATATATCTTTCGATTTCGGTATTTGGTGTAGTTTCATATTCGCCCACTCTTCCAAATATCCTCCATGTCATAATACTTCACATTTTTGGATGGTGTGGGGGATTTGAGAACGTTTTTAAATAAATATAAATGTCTCAAATTTGGTATTTGGTTGTTTTATTTGGTTGAATGACTCCTATTAAAATTGTTATTATCGGTCGACTCTTTGCGGAAGCTCCCATATAACGGTACCCACAATATTCGTATTTTGGGCAGTTTGGCCCAGTGTTACAACCAAAGAGTCTGTAATGTTTAATTTTAGATGATCAAAACACATTTTTGAGGGAACATTTCTATTTAGGACCAAGTTTTGATAAAGATCCTATAAACAGATCTCGCCCCATTTTCGGTACTGTAAAGACTTTGACCAAATATTCTCATGGAATTGACATAATGTATTAAAAGGGCGCCATACACATTTTCCATTCATTTTTGGTATGTTGAAGTTCTTGCCCCCGTTTTCCAATGTTCCTATGGAACTATTATTATCTTAGAATCAGGATTCTATTCATTTTCATCCTTGCATTTGTCCCAAAATGTACGTGCACTTTATGGAAATCGTGTACACATAATGATCGCGTGTACATTCAATGATATACTTCTCAATTACTTTTTTGCATTCTCACAAAACTTGAAACTTTTTTTTTGCAATTTTCAATAATTGACAAATGATGACTTAAAGGAATAATACGCTAACAATTCTGGGCCAAAATATCTCAAAATAACAACTACGACTTTGTGCAATCAAAATAGCTCGACACTAAATTCGTGAAAATCCTAATGTGCTTTATAATATTTTGTGCAAATAGGCTTCATACTATTTTTACGGTTTTCAATTTGTTTCACATTTTAAACCTTTTCTAGACCTCCACGGAATTTTCAAGACTAAGATAAGATAAATTTACTTCCGATGTTTATTTTAGTATAAACTGGAATATTACAAAAATATATATTTGTAGGGTTTATATCTTGAACGTGGGCATGAAATTATTCTGTATAATATGGCCAAGAAGTGCATAAAATCAATTTCAATCCCATAAATTAATGAGCGTAAAGGGTCTGGTGGTAGGACTAATTGTGGCAATCTCACTTTTCCTCCAGGACAACATAATCCAATAGATTCCCCAGTGTATTTTAAGGCTTTAAAATATTTACAAATTATTTTCAATTCCTCAATGGTTACCAATTTGTCGGCACAATAATCAATTACCGGATTATAGTGGAATGCAGTTCGTTCAAGAATCGCAGAAGCACTGCATCTGCGGATTGGTTCTATTTCATTATGTCGTGCATGCTGTTGATGAGTTTGATATGCACGAACTCGTTGCATTCTAAGCCTATCTACTTTATTGTGACTCACTAAAAAACCCAATTTCCCCATAGCAATAGAATATTTTCTTGATCTGTCTCTCTGATCATCAGTGCGGTTGGCACGTGAGGTTTCTCTTCGCATATTTGAATGACAGTGACGACCTATGTCAGGTCGTCCTCTCCACGACATCAATCAAAGTGATGAAACTTCGTACTTACTGAAAAATAAAGTGTAACTATCACAAAGTCACTATCTCAAAAGATAATAAAAATCGTAAAATGATTGAAATACAAAATGATTGAAATATTAGTTGGTTGTCGAATATTATGGTTGCTTTCAGAAACTTAAAATTTAACAAAATTAAAAAAATAATTTGACACAAAATGCAAATTGTCTCTAGGACTCTACATTTTATTTAGAAAACATTTGTATGGGATATTTAAAGCCAGTTTTTAGATGTTTCGCGGTTTTTATTCACTAGTTCCTCACCTTTTAAACCTTCCCGGATTATTGACTTCTTACTAAAATTAACAAAATGGTGGACCTTTGAAAAAATATTTTTGGAAAATCGCCGATTTTTTACCAAAAACCAAGTTTAAAAATAAGGAAGATCTTCACCGATTGGCTATATCCTAGTTTAAACGATAGCTACAGTAGACCACGGATATAAGAACATCTTATATAAGAAAAACACGGACATAAGAAAAGATTACACCCATATAAGAATGCGGTTTAGTATATAAAATATTCATATAACATAAGAAAAACCCGCTTATAAGAACAAATTCTATTTTGCTCTATTTTTTTGGATGTTTTTATATCCGTGGTCTACTGTATACATTCACAGACAAACGTGTAAAATTTTGGAATCGATTGGGTCATTAGTTTTTGAGTTATCGTGCCCGCCATTCACAAAAGAGAAAAACGCGTTTAAAGTTTGAGAAGCCCTTTAGACTTCACTTGATGCTGACACAATAAATCGGCTATATCTTCAAGAGTTCTTGAGGTTTCTTCTTCAAATTTTGTAGGGACATTCTTGAATTAGTGTAGATTCGAATAATATCAAAAAATTGGCCCCGAAAAAGGGGGGAAGTCCCCTTAATGTAAATGTTGTACTAAAGCCCCTAATATTTAATGGCTTAATATTTCGTTTATCATCTACTTGAATCGTTGACCACAAATATTTATGTTTTTTATGTGCTACTAGCGGGCCCGGCAAACGTTGTCTTGCCTAGCAATATTATTGATGTATAATTTTTGGTATTTTAGGTTTGTTTTTATATCCTTCACCATAAGTATTAGTCAGAGCACATAAAGTAACATTACAAAACTGAATATCTACGGTTTAAGATTTAATATTACTGATTTTTATTGAGCAGAAAATCTCTCTAATTAAAATGTATAATATTGATGTAAGTATTCGTATAGCCCCCATATAACGGTATCCCTTAATATTCGATATTTGGTAATTTCATATTTGCCCAAACTTCCAAATATCCCCCATATAATAGTATTTCACCTTTTTTGATAATGTGGGAGATTTGAGCACGTTTTTAAAGGTAACCGCCTCTAATTTGGTATTTGGTTGTTTTATATGGTAGAATTAATCATGCTAAAATTGTCAATATTGGTCGACTCTTTGAGGCTGCTCCCATTTAGCGGTACCCACAATATTCGTATTTTTGGCAGTTTGGTCCAGTGTTTCAACCAAAGTGGCTGTAATGTTTCATTTTGGATGATCAAAACCTCTTTACCAAAAATTATAAATATTGGTCCAACATTCCGGTTAGCCCCCATATAATGGTATTCCCTATTATCATGTGGTGTCAAATCTTCCTACCAAAAATTAGTACATATCCATTCCCATTGTAGTATCATATATCATTCATATCATATATCATTCCGGGATATTGAAGGGTAAAACACATTTTTCCGGAAACATTTCTATTTAGGACCAAGTTTTGATGAAGTTCCTACATACAGTTCCAGCCCCATTTTCGGTACTGTAAAGACTTTGACCGGATTTTCTCATGGAATTGCCCTAATGTATTAAGAAGGCTCCATACATATTTCCAGTTTCATATTCGTTATGTTGAAGTTCTTACCCCCGTTTTCCAATGTTTCAAGAAAACTAATCTAGGGCATGTATCTTAGAATCCGAAATCTATTCCGAATGTCTACTGATTGTCTGCATTCTCACAAAAGAAGTTTCAATACAATTTTCAATAATTGACAAATGATGGTTAAAAGGAATAATACCATACCAATTCTGGCCCAAAATATCTCAAAATAAAAACTACGACGTGGTGCAATCAAAGTAGCTTGCTATTAAATTTGTGGAAATGCAAATGCTTCATAATATTTTTGCGATTTTAAATTTTTTCACATTTCAAGCCTTCTTTAGACCTCCGCAGACATTCAAAGATTAAGATAAGATAAATCCATTCAAC
>NW_026876487.1:0-20128 GCF_032173495.1 Musca vetustissima | reverse complement strand
GCAACAGCCAGGCCGTGATCAACAGCTACGACCACAACATTGGAAAGCGCCTCTCTGCATCCGAACTAAGCGAATGTGGAGATCCAGGAGATATAGTAGAAGAGAGCGAAACTCTTCCCCCAACAATCCGAACTAGGCGAATGAGGCTCCTGGAAGATATGCAGAGAAGATTTCCCCATTGGGCTCCGAAGAGCGGCCAATTAAAGTGGTTAATTGTAATGCTGTAGAAGGGGAAACAATGTATCGAACATATACATTGCCGTAAGCAATGTATCGAACTTAAACATTGCCGCCCACCTTGCCGCGCTAGCTGCGTGGCAACCGATATTAGATTAGTACGCGACTTAAACTATGGTTAGTAATTGCATTGTGAATTAAAGGCATCGATAGGTATAGTAGTTCAGTTTTATTGAGCAGGAACGGATATAATTCAATTTGAGATTATTTATTTTTCGACTATTTTGACAAAAAGAATACACGATGAAGTTATTCTTTACTATTTACAACTAATTCAGTCTCTGGTCGACAAACAATTTCTTGTTGGACCTAAGTGATTGCTCCCGACAGAGCACAACGAGTTATTGAAATTGCATATTGAAATTGCAGTGAATACTACAAATTTTAACTAGAGGAGTCTAAGAAACTGCTTTGACTGAAAAGCAGACGAAGACATACACAAACCTTTGACGATACGACACGCTAAATTCGTATACAACTTCATATCGAAGGATTCGAGTAAATAATTTTTTTTCGAAAAAGAGCAACCAAGAAATCTCAAGAAGATTAAACGATTGATAACAAAACCCATAATTTTAGAAACAAAATATCGATAAGAAGGCTACGAGGCTGATTTCCACCATGAATGGAAATCGCGTGAACGAATTCTGCAAGAATACAAACAAGTTGGCATGAAAACGGCAAGATAGTTGATTGACGTACAATGTATGGCAGCGTTTGATACTGAAAGCTTTGGGGGGGAGTGCACTGTTTGAAAGCAAAGCAAAGAAAGGCTGATCTAGCAACGAAAGTATAGGTAAGCGAGAATTACGAAAATTAGATGAATTTTGATCGGACGCAATGACGATAATTCCTCTCACAGAACATGTCCGACGGCGAAGGATGCTTCAATTTGGGAACATATGGAAGTCCCCAAAGTCGGAGTAGTGTTCTGTGGCGAGATTCATCCTCAGCAAAATCCAACGCAGTCCTAAAGACCTGGACTGAGGACGAAGGCATAGGACCAGTCAGAATCCAGCCGAATATCGTGTTTTGGGCTAAAAGGGAACCCAAAACATTTCGTTGCGTCCCTTCCTTCAAGATCTGTGGATACAAATCTGCCCCTAACAACAAATCTACAGGTCTACAATTGAAGAGATGAGCATCGGCTAAAGGAAGATTGGGCAAGCAAGAAGTGAGATTAGAACTAAGGGGCACTGAAGGAAGATTTCCAGATATTTTTGGAAGAACGAAAGCATTTGCATCAACAAATAAAGAAGTATCTAAGCGTGAACCGATGCGAATTGAACAATTTTTCTTGGAAGTGGCATAAGTTGAACTATTTACCCCAGAAACGATGGCAGAGATTGACTGAGTGGGCAATTTGAGTCGTTTTTGCAAATGTTCAGATATGAACGAAGCCTCTGAACCAGGGTCGATAAGCGCACGAACTGGATATGAAACTCCGGAATGAACGATGTTGACCATAGCAGTACCCAACATAACATTTCGATTTTGGGAGGTATGGAACACCTGACTATTTACTACTCGAGGAGTGTTGCCAGTAGAAGTTGATGCCACATTGCCATCTACTTGTGGGGGATTGACAACATTTGTCGCGATAGGATACGAAGGCCTAGACGATAGAGGAGAACCATTACTAGAGGTGTGAGGAGAACCAATCCTAGATGATTGAGGAGAAGCAGTAGGCCTGTGCAACAAAGTATGATGGCGAATTTTACAAATATTACAGTTATTACTACTGGCACAATTCTTGACGGAATGTCCTACAGACAGGCAATTTAAACAACAACCTTGTTTTTTAGCCACTTCAAATCTTTTTTCAAACGAAAGAGTTCTAAATTTTGGACATGAGCGTAATGAATGAAATTCATTTCTACAAAGAATGCATGATTTCGACTTATTTTTAACCACTGAAGTAACCATATGGGTTTTGACTTTATTTTTCGAAATCGGACTAGAAGGAGAACATCTCATGTCTCGTAAACAAGCTAAAGTTTGAATCCTTTCAGTAAGGAATTTGTTTAAGTCTTCCCACGACGATAGTGAAGATTTATCTTTAATACTCTGTTCCCACAAAGCTACAGTTAGTTTAGGTAAACGCTGTTGACAAATATATACTAAAATAGGATCCCAGTGATCCGTAGCTACATCATACACTGACATAGCAGAAATGCAGCCGTTGATACCACGCTGTAGAATTTTTAAATTAGAACTAGATTCAGATTCTAAAAAGGGAAGGTCGAATAAGAGCTTGAGATGGTTATGCACTAGAATACGTTTATTATCGTACGTATCCTTCAACGACTGCCAAGCCATAGCGAAACTTTTATGGGTGAGTGGAAACTTAGACACAATTTCCCTAGCTTCACCTTTTGTTTTTTGAACTAAGTGACAAAGCCTTTCGATGTCACTTAATCGAGAGTTGTTAATAAATATAGCAGAGAAAAGATCCCGGAATGTGGGCCACGATAAGAAGTCTCCATGAAATTCCTCAATCTCACACGGTGGTAAGTTGAGGTTATGCATGGTATTCGAAACTATTGGAGGCAAACTCCAATTAGATATGGAAACTTCTGCAGGATTTGGAAAATTTGTTTGAACCAGATTTGTAAAATTTGGGATATTCGAACTATCACGAGAAGTATTCATGTCATTTGCGGAACGTGGCTGATCAACAAGAGGTCGATTAGAATTTGACCACATTATCTGAAGCGCGAATAAATTGTGTCAATGGAGTGACCGACATGATTCTATAGAAAAACAAACGATAGCGAAGCAAAAAAGTCCAAAAAATCTATATTTTTACTATTTAAGGTCGACTAGAACCGAATGTAGGGTACACACAGTCGAATTTGCAATAGGGATCGATCAAATAATACAAAGATAGTCGATAGGAACAAATAAAAACAACAAATTTTGTGAAATTTCCAAAAAAAAGGAACACAAATTGGCGAAAATAATTTGAAAATCGCAATTACCGACAGTAGGGTGCACGAAATTTCAAATGAAGCTATAATTTTACAGACAACTAATTTTTGTTGTAAATGTAAATATGTATTTTTTTCGAAAAATATATAAGAAATTTATTAAAATTGCCCAAAAATAGTTTTTAATTAACCACAAAGGAATGCTTTGAATGCTCTTGTAAAATGCCGAAAGTAGGGTACTTTTTATTAAAAAGTACAAAAATCTACCATAGACCAACAAATATAACAACAATTTTTTATAAAATATTTTTTAAAATATTATTTATAAAATTTTACAATTTTTTACTACGTACCCACTGTGCAGTGGTGAATAACGAATACCGCACAAAAGGGAATAAAACACACAAGATCTTGTTGGTACGTTTGTTTGTTAGTCGGCTCACACTAAACAAGGCGGCTGGAATGCGAGAATGATATTTGTTGTTGATATCACACGATCAACAGAACAACGAGAACGATCCAACAGTGAGAGTTGGGGAGATGGATATGTTGTTGGTAGGATTAGATGATAACAAACAGACGCTATAAAAAGCCGCGTGGAATATTAGAATATTATTGTTGTGTTTAACGAACAAACAAGGAGAGTTGATGCGATATTAGAATTGTTGGTAGGTTTGAGAACAACAAAAGAATAAGGGCACGATGAGTGTTCGTATTGTTGTTAGTGCTTTTTCTCACTAGTGGCTGGCGAGTTAAACAACAAAACGAGGTGTATAGGTAGCCTTTGGTGAGAAATAACAAATAAGCACTACACAATCGATCACTGGCAAACAAATTATGGCAAGAATATGAGACAATGTGTGGACTGTATATTTAGGAGCACGCGTTAAGGCAATTGTAGGGCGACCAGTACGTGACGTAGCGAAAATGTAGCAACAAATGGAATATTTATTTTAGTAAAGCGAAATGTAAAAAAACGACAACACTCGCGGTATGCTCAATATAAAGGAAACTGAACTACGTACCTTTGAGTTTATGATGTATGTTTGTGTATGATATGATGATTTGGTGATGATGCTGATGATGAGATGTTGCGTATGGTGAGGGGTGATGATATTTTTCTCCTTTGAAATAGCGAAAAGTGCGAAATTGTTGGTAGATTATCCGACTTGATGGGATCAAAATGCAACAACAATGCTAGGAAATATCCGGCTCGAACGGATCAAAATGTTGGCGTGATACCGGTTAAGGGGAGAAAAAACCAAAAAGAGAAAAAAAAACAAAATAAAACAATTTGATATTAGAATATATTATCAACTTTATTTGGCAAGTGGATTTGTTTCGAAAAGCAACAAACTTTACCTTTAGGTGTGCGTGCGAGAAAGCAAGTTTAATCAACGAGAGCGAGTTTGCAAGTGATGTTGCGATGGGCATGAAAGCAACAGCAAGGCCGTGATCAACAACTACGACCACAGCATTGGAAAGCGCCTCTCTGCATCCGAACTAAGCGAATGTGGCTTCCAGGAGATATAGTAGAAGAGAGCGAAACTCTCCCCTACAATCCGAACTAGGCGAATGAGGCTCCTGGAAGATATGCAGAGAAGATTTCCCCATTGGGCTCCGAAGAGCGGCCAATTAAAGTGGTTAATTGTAATGCTGTAGAAGGGGAAACAATGTATCGAACATATACATTGCCGTAAGCAATGTATCGAACTTAAGTATTAAGTATTTAAGTATTAACTTAAGTATTTTTGGGATTTTGGACACGTTTTCCAACCGAATTGGCTGTAATTTAGTATCTGGGGTTATCATTGTACAGCACATGCCTATACTAAAAGTTATTAATATTGACCCAAGCTTCAGAGTAGTCCCCATATAATGGTACCGCTCAATATTCAGTATTTTGGGCAGGTTTTCCAAACGAATTGACTGTAATTTGGTATTTTGGGTTTTGATTGTGTATCACATCAAAAATTATACCGTACCAAAAATTATTAATATTGACCAAAAATTAATATTGACACAAGTTTCAGGGTAGCCCCCATTTAACGGTACCACCACCAATATTCAGAATTTTGGGGATTTTGGGATTTGGGTTTTCATTGCATAGCATATCTCCGTACTATATTAATATTATTAATACTGACTCGTGCTTCAGACTAGCCCCCATATAGCGGTGCCTCCAAAGTCGGTTTTTTATGAATTTTGGACCCATTGGCTGTCAACATTTACTACCCAAAATGATCAATATTGATCCATTTAACGGTACCACCCCCATCCATTTAACAGTACCACACCCAATATTCAGAATTTTGGGGGATTTGGGTTATCATTGCATAGCATATCTCCATACTAAATTAATATTTTTAATACTGACCCATGCTTCAGACTAGCCCCCATATAGCGGTGCCTCCAAAGTCGCTGTTTTATTAATTTTGGACCCATTGGCTGTCAACATTCACTACCCAAAATGATCAATATTGATCCACGTTTTGATATAGTCCCATAAAACTCTAGCCCCTTTTTGGCATATTTAAGATCCTATCCTTTTCGGTATATTTAAGATCCTATCATAAAATTAGTGTTTTCCTAGGATCGCCCATTAATATTAGATATATTGAATGTCAGATATTAAAAGTTCGACCGGGGCAAACAGATTTACTTAGCTGCTTATGACAGAACGGTTGGTCCACCTACATACCTGTTGCGACAGAGTTATTGGACTTTACTATGTTTGGATCAATAATTACGGGGAATATGTCTGCCCTATCAAAAGATAATAAAATAAAAGATAATAAAAAAAATCAAGCCTTGTAAAAGTTTTTGATAAAAAAAATCCATTATTTTATTTAAATCTATGCATTTGACTCGAAAAAAAAGCTCACGCAAAATTCAAATGATCATCACCCTTACAGTCGAAACTCAAATAAATAAAACTTATTTGAGCTGAGCATGGCTAGGATTCGAACCTGAGTCCCAGAGCAACACAAATGTTGCCGCGCTCGGAGCCATCCACTCACTTTCGAAAGGTTGCACACAAAACCATGTGTAGAGATGGACAGTGGGTAAATACCAAAAAGGTAGATACCCGGTATATGAATCCCTAATACAAAATATTACACCCTATTACCGTGTTTCTGTTATCAAATCGATTTAAGGGAACCCCCCCCCCCCCCCCCCCCCCCATTATCGATTTTATTTTTTCAAGATTTTCAATGGGCTGGTAAATCAATACCAATGCTTGTTAAGGTTTGTAACTTTGCACATATTTTTGATGGCGGGCATAATAACTCCTCACTGGAACATCGGAATCCGAAAATTCCAACGGTGTTAGAAAGAGTACATGTCTGGCTCTCGTATGAACTAGGATTATTGACTTCGCTCTAAAATGAACAAAATGGTGGACCTTTGGACCTTTGAAATATTTTTGAAAAATCGCCGATTTTTTACCAAAAACCAAGTTAAAAAATAAGGAAGATCTTCACCGATTTGCTTTATCCTAGTTCATACGAGAGCTATACACTCCCAGAGAAACGTTGCAAAATTTGGAACCGATTGGGTTATTAGTTTTTGAGTTATCGTGCCCGCCATTCGCAAAAAAATGTTTAGAGAAAAACGCGTTTAAAGTTTGTTAAGCCCTTCAGCCGTCACTTGATGCTGATACAATAAATCGGCTATATCTTCAAGAGTTCTTGAGATTTTCACTTGAAATTTTGTAGAGACATTCTTTAATCAGTGTAGATTCGAATTATATCAACAAAAATTTTGACCCCAAGAATGGGGGGGTCCCCTTAAAATGGATAGTTTTCCAAAACTTTAAAAACGTGGCGGCCAAAATTCGTCTCACATATTTTTAATGTCACCACGACTATTGGTATGGAAAATTTGTACCCTGGGTCCATGTTTTGATATGGCCTCGATATAACCATACCTCCCGATTGAAGGTATTTTTATACCCTCCACCATAGTATGGAAGGTATATTAATTTTGTTTTTCCGTTTGTAACTCATCGAAATATATATTCTTGATCAGCGTAAAATTCTATGACGATATAGCCATATATATAGTCCGTCTGGCTGATAAGATAGATCGCCAAAATTTTGCATAGAGTCGTCTTTTGTCTGCAGGCAGGTCAAGTTCGATGATGGGCTTTATCGGTCCACGTTTAGGCATAGCTCCCATATAAGGGTACCCCACCAATTTTCGGTATTTTGGGGTTCTTGAGCGCGTTTTTCAACCGAATTTGTTGAAATTTGCTACATTGGGTTCTTATTGGGTACCAAATATCTCCAATTAAAATTATAAATATCGGTCCACTTTTTCTGGTACCGCCCATATAACGGTACCTCCTAATTTTCAGTATTTTGGGGGTTTTGATCGTACTTTTTCGCCGAATTGGCTGTAATTTAGTATTTTGAGTTCTTAATAGGTAACAAATCTCCGCAAAAAATATGAATATAGGTCCATCTTTTCGGAAATTTGGTATATTTTCGGTATTTTGGGATTCTTGTGTGTGTTTTTCAACCGAATTTGCTGCAATTTGGTATTTTGTGGTCGTATATGGTAACAAATCTCCCTTTCCAAAAATTATTAATATTTACCCCTTTTTGGGGTAGTCCCCATATAACCCCCTTTTTATATTAAAATAGTTGTCAGATTTGTTCCGCGTTTTGAGTTTGATTCTAAGACTCTGATGTAATCATTTCGCCTGCGAAGGATATCGAGAAATAAAAGTAGAACGTAAGGTTCGATAATGAGGTACCGCATTTAGACCTAGCCCATGTGTGGAGGTTCCAAAAGGAGTTGACCGATATTCCCCATCTTCGAACTTGAACTAAGATTGGAAGAAATAATAAGATGGCCAAGGTTTGGATGAAATCTAAATTTTTTGAAACGGATTTGGTCCAAAAAAAACATAAGGTCTAGAACCAATATTTCGATAAGCCACATTTTCACGGTGTATACACACTCATTAGCCATAAGGCTGAGGGTGATTATCCATTAACATTTTCTGAAATTTGTATTATGGTTTACATAATCCGTTTTTAGAAATGTCGGTATAGGTCCACTTTTTGGTATGTTCCCTATATTTTCATTTTTAGTACCTGTCAGTAAGGAGGGTATCCTAAGTTCGGCCCGGCTGAACTTAACGCTTTTTCACTTGTTTTCTATTAGACACGATTTACACTCAAATTGGCTGCTTTTTGGTACAGAGAGTTTTCTATGGATACCAAATATCCATGCAAAAAATTATCGATGTAGGTCGTCCATGTGTTCGGGCTACAACAAATACTTGCTTTGAAACGGACTGTCTCTAAAGCAAAGACAAATGACGGATCTTGATAAAATTGAATTTAATTCGCAGATGTAACTTCGTATTACCTGCAACATAAATACAAGTTATCAGCACATAGCCCACTATGTTCGATGAACCGCTTAACCAACGTTGAAACGGGTCGCATTATGGTGGGTACGTAGGTTCTTCACCTGACTTTTCGACTCAAAAGAGAAACAAATCACCTTATTTTCATTCCAACGACAGCGCCCTTACAGGCAAAATTCAAATAAATAAATAAAAATACTCTTCAAAAAATCCAAACTCTAATTATCCTCCAAGAAGGCTCTAATATATATTTTTAAAATAAGTATGTAACCTAAAAACAAATATATATATATATATATATATTTGTATATTGGACACGAGTTGCATCAGCCAGACAAATAAGTAATTTAGAAATTGCCGCTAGTACATGTTAACGTAAAAAACGTGTATATATACATATGCATATATATATATATATATATATATATATATGCATATTCATTCTATCATCCCAAACATATGCTGCGAATCATCGTGCTATAACATTTACTTTTTGTCTATCTTGAAGCGGTGATATATTTTTTTATCCTCCCCATCCTCCATTCCTCCCCCTCACTGTGTCTCCTAAATGAATACCTAGTATTAGGAACATATTGTAAAAAATACAAATTGTGAGTTGTTGTTGTTTTTTTGCGGTTACATATTTGTATTCTCAGTACGCTTTGTATACAGAAACACACTCATACATATGTATATTTATATTTTGTAAAAAAATTGTATTAAAAGAAAACCTATGAAAAGATAAAATAAAATAATAAAAACTTGTATTTTATGTGTGAATATATTTTCATGGGAATTTTATGCAATTTTCGCTAATACAATAACACACAACAAAATGCATTATATACTTTTAGGCGTAACATGTTCATCATGACAAGTTCTAATGCATGCTTTTAGGGAATTGATTTTTCAATAAATTGGAGTGTGTATTTTTTTCGTGAATATAAATTAAAATAAATGGGATCTGGGAATGCCAAATTCTTGCCGATAACATCCAAAGCATTTTTTGTATATTTATTTTATAACAATATTAAAAAAAAATTAAAATAATATATTTGTTTAGAACTGATTAAGAATTTATTTCAACTTTCAACAAATGGAATTTTCATAAGTATGCCTTGTGAGTAGCCGGACCAAAAGTTGATTTTTATTTAATTTACGAGTTACATGATCCAAGTTGCAATGAAAAGGAAAGCCAAAGACACAGGTAATACATTCCCCACCATTATGAGACGCTTTTCACCGTTAATTAAGAGTGTCATCAGGTATATTAGGCAATTCGGATTACAAAGATCTTTACTTGATATTTACTTGACAAAAATCTTGGCTTTCTGCAAAAGTTAACTTATTGGGGATTCTGGACGAGTTTTTCAACCAAATTGGCTATAAGTATTGTGGGGATTTTGGACTTGTTTTCCAACCAATGTTCGGTTTAAAAACCGAACATTTTTTAAATAATAATCACAGCTTAAACTTGTTTATTTTAACAATTTTTTCCTATATCGAATTGCGGCAAATATGAAGCGGCAAATTTAACATAAACTCCCCAGTGGAGGTTATAAAAAATCCGGCATCATTTAATGATTGAATCAGATTAAATATAAAAATGTACATTTTTACTTTCAGGCCAATATTTTGCCAACTTTGCATAAGACGGACCATTTAACCCGAAACAGATCACTATCTACGGAACTGGTAAAAATCTTGCCGTTCTCAGTTCTCAGCAAAATTAAAGTTTTCTTGGGATACGGAAATGGATAAATTCGAGCTAGAGAATAGATATTAATAAAAAGAATAAACCCCATGAGTGTCACTCAAGAACAACTGAGTATATACGTGCTGTGGCCCACAGTTTTGAAGGAACCCCAGGTTTATTCAATCCCTAGGCGTTCTTCGAAATTGTGGATGCGCCAAACGTCATTCCTCAGTATTTTGCACAAAGACTTGGGACGTCAGGTCTATAAAGTCCAGTTAGTTGTGATTGCGTTTTTGTATGCCAAATATCATAAAAATTATCTGGTCCAGTACGATACCCAAATGGTTATCGATATGTCAATATTAACAGTATACCGGTAAAAAAAATAACTTTATTTGTTATCTCACACAATTTTAACCACTTAGTTGAGGAGGTACCAGAAGGAGTGGACCGATATTCCACATCTTCGATGTCCAAAATTTGGTTGAAATCGGCTACTCCATTCGAGAGTAATCGTGCGCACCAGCTGGCCAGACTAACACACCGACAAATCGACTCCAAATTGCCTGAAAGAAATTTGGTTCAAAGAAACATGGCGTCTAAAAGCAATATTTTGATGAGGCACATTTTTACCGTATTTTATACACCCTCATTTGCCATAAGGCTGAGGGTATAAAAACATGCGGTTTCTTCCTTTGAGGATATGTGAAAGATAGGGTCTACACCATCTGTGGGGAGATACCTGCAGAAGTTGCCCTCTATACCTCATATTCGAGTGTAACGTAAGTTTGGTAATGGAGGAAATTAAATTTACAACTTTGTGGGAGGAGATTCCATAAGCAGTGGACCAAATTTGGACTTGATCTAGATTTGATAAAAATATTACGAAATTGGACATTCCTTTCGGTTCATATGAGATTTACAAATATTCAAAATGTTGTTCCCCAGTACCTGGGAAGAGGTACTAAAAGAAGTGGACCGATTAGCACCATAATACAGGCTTGGTTAAAATATTAGATTGTTCAATGTTCGGTTGAAATCGTATATTCTGTTCGCTTTTAAGCAAAACGTTAACAATTTTGCAGGATGAAGTACGATAAGGAGTAGACCGACATTTACCCATCTTCGAAATTGCAAAAAAAATGTTATTTATTATTATGCCCTCCACCATGAAGAGGAGTGTAGATTGCATTTCATTGCAGCACCTCGAAATATTCAACCCAAAAAGTATATATATTCTTGAACAGAATAACTTTTTGTGTCGACTTAGCCATGCCCGGCAGTATATTCGTTATTTTAGGCTCTTTGGACACGTTTCTCAACAGAATGGCTTGTAATTGAATAGAAACTATACCCACCAAAAATGATCAATATTGGTCCAAGTTTTCGGGTAGCCCCCAATGCTTGGCTTTTGTACACACTTTCTCCACATATATGGCTGTAATTTAGAATGCGTCCTATATAATGTTACATTCCGATTTTCGGTTTTTTGGATTAATGACATAACCCCTCATAAGGGAAGCGGTCCATTATCAGTATTTTTAAGATTTTAGCCGCATTTTCACATTGTAGTGTCCGGGTAATTTAAGGGAAAACCCATCATTGTCCAAGATTGGATATATCCCCCAAATAAACGTCCCTCCCCATTTTGGTAGTATGTTAAGGTTTTTAACCGAATTTTATTATCGAAGTGTCCATTATTTGGCTTATCGGATTCCTTGTGAGTAAAAAAACTTCTTTCCAGAAATTAGTTAATATAGTTAATGTTTTTTTTCGGTATATTGAAGTTCCTATGTAATTTAGAACACTATTTTTTCAGAGCAATCACATGATGCAATAACATTGTCTTCATAGAAAGATCCAGACCGATTTAATGAATTTTGAATGCACACCTCGCGATGGTGTATATATTAAATTTCTCCTCCATCATAGAGTGGAGGGTACATTAACTTTGTTGTCCGTCTGTCTGTTGTAATCACTCTAGCCACCAAAATTAGCTCTCATATAAGGGTACCCCCAATGTTCGGTATTTTCGGGTTCTTGAGCGCATTTTTCAATCGAAATCTCTGAAATTTTGTACATTGGGTTGTTATTGGATACCAAATTTCTCCACTAAAAATTATAAACATAGGTCAATTTTTTTGGGTAGACTCCCCACATATAACTGTATCCGTAACTGTATTCCGTATTTTGGAGGATTTGACCGTATTTTGCGACCGAATTGGTAGTAATTTAGTACTTTGAGTTCTTACAGGGTAGCAAATCTCACCACAAAAAATTTTAAATATAGGTCCATTTTGTTCGGGTAGCCCACCCAAAATTGTCGGTATTTTGGGGTTCTTGAGCGCGTTTTTCAACCAAATTCGCTTAAATTTGTTATTTTAATGTCGTATATGGCAATAAATCTCCCTCCCAAAAATTAATCATATTCCCCCTCATTTTAGGGGTAGTCCCTATTATACCCCTTTCTTATATTAAACTAATTAAATCTAATTTGTTTTGCGTTTGAGGTTTATCCCCACATAGTCGTATTCCACCACACTCGTAGTTCGATTTAGCTATTTTTGTAATCACTCTACTTTTGGAGAATATCGAGATAAAAAAAACTAGAATGTCCGGTTCGAAAATGGAATTGTTTTTGATATATACCATTTTCGATATTTTTAATATTTAGCGTAAAGAAAGCCAAAATGTAATCAATATTGACCCCCTATAGGTATAGCCTCCAGAAAACTACACATAACCTTTTTTCTGCAATGACAATTTTCATATTGAACCAGCAGATTCAACCCCACCCCGAAATAAAATCATGTCATGTGCGCTGGTGATTGCCTCATATAACGTTGCCCTCTAAGCAGTATTTTGGGGATTTTGTACACATGTTCCACCCTACCCTGCGTCGTCGAAATCGGATCACATTTTTGCGTTTTGTATTAAAAATTACTGAAATTTATAGTTGGTATACATTATGGTTTACAACAACAATTGTTGGTACGGGTCTTTTTTTTGGTATGTTCCCTATATTTTCATTTCAAGTAAATATCAGTATACCTACGGTGTAGTCCGGCCGAACTTAACATATTTTTCCCTTGTTATTATCTTCAAGCGTAAACTAAATACCAAAAGACAAGACTTTTTGACCTCCAAATATTTTACAAAACTGTCACTCATAAGATTTTTGAGATATGTTCTCCAAAAACAACAAATCGACATTCTTATGTTTTCGTTGTCCGTTCCCATGTTTTCCCGATTCTTGTACAGAAAACACTATACCTACGAACACTAATGCATTTCAAATACATTGTACATTAGGAAGTACTGTAGAATTCATCTGAAATCCGCTCTGATAATGTTTTGACCTGTATTTTCAAATGAAGAAACCCATTTTGTACCGGATTTTATCAATCGTTTAAACTTATATGCATATCTTCTGAAGCCAGAAACGTTGCTAATCACATGAAAAAAAAATTCCACTTTCAATTAAAGTAGATCCCTTTGGACTTTTAGCATTGTTTAGGTTCCTAATAAAGACAAGTTTTATCTTTTTTCTTAACCAATTTCCAAACAACTCAAGAAATATTTTATAATCACAAAAAAATCAAAATATTATAAGTAAAAGACTTTCATTTTAGTCCTTAAAAATTAAGTTCTCTATGGTCCTTTGGTGGACTTAATCACGAAGTAAAATGGAAGTCTTTCTAAAAACATGAAAATAAAATACAAAAAAAAAAATTATTGATAATTTGTTTTTACCCCAAAACTTGTGTGTAATTATTATTGTTGTTATTTATTTAACCACTTTGTTTATTTGTTGTTGTTATTGTTATGATTATTATTATTGTAAATAGACAATTTGTCATAGAGTAAATATGGACAACATTAAAGCACTGCCGCCGAAACAAATAACAAAGAAAAATCGCTTCACTCTTTGTGTTGGTAGTTACACAAGCAAAAGGACGCTTCGTTTTTTGGCCTTAGGTAATGAAGTGTGTATGGATGGCTTGGTAGCAGCAGCGGCAGCAGGACACAAAAGTCACAGTTGTGATTGTTGTTGTAGCAGCAATAAATAAGTAAATAAAGTCCAGTACCAGTGTGCTGGAGTTTTGTTGTTGTTGACGTTTTTTTTTAAGTTAGCCGAGGAGTAGTCCGAGGAGTTGTAGCAGATTGCGTAAATAAACAGAGCAACATAAAAATCTGGCACAAGATGAACAGAAAATAATAACAGACGAAGAAGAAGAGAAAAAATAGACAACACTAAAGTTAAACACTGCGGTTTATGCTCCAGCCGAAAAGAGAGGGCATAGCGTCGCTGAAGAATGGGGTTCTTTGCAGAAACTTCTATTCTGAAATTTTAGTGGAGCACTATTTTCACATTTTAAAAATTTGTTGATGCATTTTTTTAATTTATCCACTTTTGTAAATTTTTTCACATTATTCTTTTATTTTTTTATAATATCCTTTAAAGGACTTTTTTCTTTGTTGTGGTTGCTTGATATATCCGTTCAGAATAGCTTGATTCCCGCTTTCGCGTTTAATTTACACAAAGCACAAATATTTTTTCCACCGTTACGGAGATTTGGCAAGCGTTCGCACGGTCAACAAAGTTGAACTAACGGCTAAGAACTGAAGAAGGAAAAAAACGGTCAGGCAAACAATCCTGGATATTAGTTGAGATTGTTTCGGTGTTTCGTTTCTTTTTTTCTTCTTCTTTTTCAGTCATTAACACACACGAGCCAATACGAGCAAATGACTATGGTCGTGACGACGAGGACCGAATGAATATACGAACGAAGGATTGTTGTTACGCAGTTTTACAAAGGGACACACAACAAAATATGCGGAACTCTCAAGAGGAGCATTCACACAGCACACATCACCCCACATATACATGGACACATTAGAAAAGTGTACCACTCTATCGTGTTGTTAGTTTGTGGTAATGCTGGAGAATATGGGGCAATTTGGATATAACATCACAGACAGCAGTACATTGTTTAAATGAGAAGACAGAGTCAATACCAGCAGCCCAACCATGGCCTAAGGATTCGAACATGTTGGCCATCAACATCTCGCCATTTTATTAGTAAACAGAGAATGTTTTATTATGAGAGCCTTATAGTAAAACCATCACACAATTCTCTCTTAAAAAAAACAGTCACACACTCAGGACCTCTCTCACTCTCCCTCTCTGAGCAGAGAGATTATATAGAAAAGCGCGCCAATACAATGTTTACAAATACGGTATTGCCCTGGTGTCTGCCTGTCGAATATTGACAGCTTACATAAAATGTAACGGAATTTAAACGAAACGATATGGCAACACTGCTCGCGAGAGAGTACAAATATAAGCTCGAATCGCAAATCTCTTTAGTGTTGTCTACCAACATTTTCATCGGAAACAGACCCGGCGTAGATGTTAAAAACAGGTTGTGGATTATTGAAAGCCTGTTTTTTCAGGGTCAACGATCTTTTAAAGATTATTTTTTAGGGTCCGCAACCAGAAGTGAGGTTTTTAAAGACTATTGCTGTAGTGTGCATTGCAGGGAATAGATTTTTTAAGAAAACTTTTGAGGGGAAGGAATGGATTCTTTAAAGGATATTCTTCCAGGATCCCAACAAGGCGTGGATTTTTTAAAGAATATTTTTTCAGGGTCCCGAAAGATTTTTTCCAAAATATTTTTCAGTGTCCCGAAAGAGGCGTGGATTTTTTAAAGAATATTTTTTCAGGGTCCCGAAAGATTTTTTCCAAAATATTTTTCAGGGTCCAGTAAGAGGCGTGGATTTTTTAAAGAATATTTTTTCAGGGTCCCGAAAGATTTTTTCCAAAATATTTTTCAGGGTCCAGTAAGAGGCGTGGATTTTTTAAAGAATATTTTTTCAGGGTCCCCAAAAATGCGTGGATTTTCTAAAGAATATTTTTTCAGGGACCCCTAAGAGGCGTGGATTTTTTCATGGATTCTTTAAAGGATATTCTTCCAGGATCCCAACAAGGCGTGGATTTTTTAAAAGACCTCAAAAGGGCGTGATTTTTTTCAAAAATATTGTTCAGGGTCCCGAAAGAGGCGTGGATTTTTTAAGAAAATTTTTTCAAGGTCACCAAAAAGGGCGTGGATTTTTTTAAGAATATTTTTTCAGGGTCACCAAAAAAGGGAGTGGATTTTTTCAAGAATATTTTTTCAGGGCGTGGATTTTGTTTAAAGAATTTTTTTCAAGGTCACCAAAAAGGGCGTGGATTTTTTTAAGAATATTTTTTCAGGGTCACCAAAAAAGGGCGTAGATTTTTTTCAAGAATATTTTTTCAGGGCGTGGATTTTGTTTAAAGAATATTTTTTAGGGTCCTCAAATATATTTAGGGTCCTGAAAAAGCCGTGGATTATTTAAAGAAAATTTTTTCAGAGTCCCCAAAAGGGCGTGGATTTTACAACAAACATTTTTAGGGTCCTCAAACAGGCGTGCATTTTTTAAAGAAAATTTTTACGAAACACCCTAAGACGCAGATTTTTAGAAAATATTTTTCCGAGGACCATAAGACGCAAATTTTTAGAGAATATTTTTCCGAGGACCATAAAAAGCGAATTTTTAAAAGAATATTTTCAAGGGTCCCTAACAAATATAGGTTCCATAACAAAGAGCAGATTTTTAAAATAATATTTTTAAGGGTCTCCAAGAAAACGTTGATTAAAGAATATTTTACAAAGTCCTAACAATGCATGGATGTTTAAGGAATACCTTTTTCAGGACTTCATCAAGGAGTGGATTTTTTAAGGAAAATTTTTCTGGATCAGAATAAGGCGTGGAACGAGAGGATCTCGTGGCGTGGATTTTTTAAAAATATTTTTCGGGGACACTTACAACGAAAGGATCTCGTGGCGTGGATTTTTTAAAAATATTTTTCGGGGACACTTACAACGAAAGGATCTCGTGGCGAGGATTTTTTAAAAATATTTTTCGGGGACACTTACAACGAAAGGATCTCGTGGCGTGGATTTTTTAAAAACATTTTTTCGAAGTCCCTTACAAGGGACAGGGTTTCTGTTGGCAGGGTATTATAGTTTTGTCCAGCCCCAAGAGTTTGTAACGCCGCGAAATATTGGTCCTAAACCCACCTACCGATCGTCATATCGCGACTAGCTGAGTCGATCTAGACAAGTGTGTCCGTCCGTCTGTCCATTATAATTTGTAAACACGATACAGGCCACAGTTATGGACCAGTCTTCACGAAATTTTGCAGGTAGGATGGGTTTTGGCCAATTAAGACCCCTATTGTTTTTGGAAAAGATCGGTTAATATTTAGGGGATGAAATGGACCAAATACTTAAGATCGGTCAATATTTAGCGGGTCAAATGGACGCTGACTTTTGTGTGAAAAATTAAAAAAAATTTATTCTATAGCGTATATATTTACTCCTGAAGGACATAGAGCCGAGAAGTTGATAGTGTATCCATGAGGAGAGGTTGGCCTTTAAATTGATACCAATTATATTATTGTATGTACTCGGATGAGGGAGTTACACGTAAATATTTACAGGTGCTTACCTATTCTGATATTATTTAATAAACCATTACCACACTAGAAAGCGGAAATATAGCACTAATCGCATTGAAATGTCTCATGAGGTTCCAGTTATGTTCAAGAACAACGCTTATAATTTTCGGTGATGATCAGATAATAATTTTGGAGATGAAGTGGACCGAGGACTTTTTTTATACCCTTCACCACACTGTGGTACAGGGTATTATGTCTTTGTGCATATGTTTGTAACAGGCAAAAGGAATCGAGATA
Organism: Musca vetustissima; assembly: GCF_032173495.1. Lineage (NCBI taxonomy): Eukaryota > Metazoa > Arthropoda > Insecta > Diptera > Muscidae > Musca > Musca vetustissima. Next base: position 2,099 of record NW_026876487.1, on the reverse strand, counting down.
GACCCATGGTTCCTTTTGAGAATATGCATAGAATCACTTTCTGAGTCGATTTATGCATGTCCGTCCGTCCGTCTGTTGATGTTAAATTGTAAACAAAGTACAGGTCGCATTTATAATCCGATTTGGCTGAAATTTGGCATAGCTAATTTATTTGGCCCAGGGACGAACCCTATTGAAATTGGTTCAGATTTAGATATAGCTCCCACATATATTTTTGTCCGATTTACGGACTTTAGTCCCTGGAAATCATTCGATTTGCACGAATTTCGGTACAGCGTACTGAATTAAGTCTAAAATGATGTGTGCCAAGTTTCGAGAAAATCGGATCAGATTTAGATATAGCTCCCATATATAGTTTCGTCCGATTTAAGGTAAATGTGGCACCAAAGTCCCTCTATATCTTTCGAGTTGCATGAAATTTGGCACAGAGTACTGAATTAGATCCAGAATGATGTGTGCCAAGTTTCGAGAAAATCGGTTCAGATTTAGATATAGCTCCCATATATAGTTTCGTCCGATTTAAGGTAAATGGGGCAACAAAGCCCCTCTATATCTTTCGATTTGCCTGAAATTTGGCACAGAGTACTAAATTAGGCCCAGAAAGATGTGTGCCAAGTTTCGAGAAAATCGGTTCAGATTTAGATATAGCTCCCATATATAGTTTTGTCCGGTTCGTTGTAAATGGTGCAACAAAGTTCCTATATACCTTTCGATTTGCATGAAATTTGGCACAGCGTACTGAATTAAGTCTAGAATGATGTGTGCTAAGAAAATCGGTTCAGATTTAGATATAGTTCCCATATATAATTTCTTCCGATTTAATGTAAATGGTTTACCAAAGTCTCTATATATCTTTCGATTTGCAATTTGGCATTGCGTAATGAATTAATGAATGTATGTTAAGTTTTTTGAAAATCGGTCCTGATTTAGATATAGCCCTCATATATATGTTCGTCCGATTTAATGTAAACGGTGTCGTCCGATTTACAAAAATTGACACAAACGTTCTGGAGTTAGAATAACCTAGAAGTTGGTTTTAAATGCTTTACCATTGTGAGTCCAATAGGCACACCAATTTGCTCTACGTACTGAAGTTACTATAACATAACGTGTGGCAACTTTAGTTCAAATCGGATTAAATTTTGATATATATATATATATATAATTAGAAGGGTTGTACTGAATATTGGTAATATTCGGAAAATGTGTCAGTGTAAAGAAGATATGCTCTTGACCTCTAGTCGGGCAAGAGGGTGCAACTATCACGAAATATTACCCATGCTGGGAATAAAAATCCGTAGAAGGATAGAGTTCTGTGGTAGTCGTGTGGGGTATCGTATGGTCGGCCCCGTCCGACTATACAGCTCCGCTTATTGGTTTAGAAATATTTTTCGAAGACCCCTTACAAGGGACAGGGTCTCTAGATTTTTCAATATTTTTTTAAGGGTCCCCTAAATAGGAGTGGATTTTTTAAAGAATATTTTTAGGGGTCCCAAAGGAGGAATTGATTTTTAAAGGGCATTTTGATGTCGGCAAATATGTCAGTGTAAAGAAGAGATGCTGTTGACTCTAGTCGGCCCCGTCCGACTATACTGCTCCGCTTATTGGTTTAGAAATATTTTTCGACATTTTGAGGAAGAAGGCGTGGATTTTTTAAAGAACATTTTTAAAGACCCAAACAAGGCGTGGAATATTTCAAACAATATGTTGTAATATTCAGTATCTGTGCTAACAAGTAAACGCTTGGAGACTAATTCTCCTCCTCAATTCTCCTTCGGCAACAGCACAGAATCCAATAACAAAAATACGTATGCTTGCACCTATGAAAGCATTTCCCCTAACATTTTCACAAAGCTTTAATAAATTCTCCAACATTTCATTTTCATTTAAGTCCCCCATAATTTCTCCTCCACATTTTCATTCCCATAACATTTCATTCCGCTCGTTTCATTTCACGAAGCAAACTTTACTTTAAAGCTTTCTTTCTCCAGTGAAACACAAACAAGTGAAGCTTTTGCCCGTTTTATTCCACATTGAATTGTTGTTGCTGCTGGGTTCGAATACAACTGGATTATCTTTCGACTTCTATTGTGGTCGCT
>NW_026876486.1:0-19859 GCF_032173495.1 Musca vetustissima | reverse complement strand
ATTATTGTTTCTGCTACTACTACTGCTGCTGTTGCTGTTGCCGTTGTTGCTGACCCACGTCCATACAGCAGCTGTCAGTTTCCTGACCAGCAGTCGGTGTACGTGAATGTGCCATCACAAATTACTTAGTATTCAATACAAATATCTGGTCATATATTATCGAATGATAAGGAATTGTGTAGACATTCACGTATGTCCTTCGATGTTTGCGTTGATGACTTGATTGTGTGTTGGATGGTGGGTGGCTATGTGTTTGTGTGTGATGCGTATATAAAAGGTAAGGCAACGTAAACGACTTGAGCGATATAATCGTGGGTGTGAGTTAAATAAAACGACATAGTCTAAATGTGCCTAAAAAACGTGCAGGTGTTTTATTAAGTGATTTTATTTAGTTTAGTGACATGTGCATTTTTGCTTTTATATAAAACTAGTATATTTTAACAAAGTCACTTCGAGGAGTAGTAATCTAACACCACATGGAATTGTACACATCCCATTTATGGGGTGCAACCTTAACGACTAAATTGACAGGGGTAAATGAAATTTATCATTTGTCTGAAAAGAATGGCCTTCAGGGAGTGTAACATAATGAAGCTGAATGATGTTGAAATTTTTTGCTGCGGTCAAGTGCGGACGGTATTGTTTTAAAGTGGATCACATAGGGGGACAATGTGTGCCTATTTCACTAGAATTTAAATGTAAGGTTCGAAATTGAGCTATATCGATCCTCAATTAGGCATAGCTCACCATACAATGATAACTCTAAATTTTCCCCGCATATAACAATGGAGGGTATAAAATGTTCGACCCGATCGGCATTTTTTTCCAACATAGTATGGAGGGTATATTAATTTTATTTTTCCGTTTGTAACTCATCGAAATAATCATTCCCGACCCTATAAAGTATATATTCTTGATCAGCGCAAAATTCGATGACGATATAGCCATGTCCGTCTGTCTGTTGTTATCACTCTAGCGTCTAAACGAATTGAGATAGATCGCCAAAATTTAGCATAGAGTCGTCTTTTGTCTGCAGGCAGGTCAAGTTCGAAGATGGGCTTTATCGGTCCACGTTTAGGCATAGCTCCCATATAAGGTTACCCCCCAATTTTCGGTATTTCGAGGTTCTTAACCGCGTTTTTCAACTGAATTCGTTGAAATTTGGTACATTAAGTTCTTATAGATTAGCAAATCTATCCACTAAAAATTATAAATATGGGTCCATGTTTTCGGATAGACCCCCTATAAGGGTACCCCCAATTTTGCGGTATTTTGGGGGGTTTGATCGCATTGTGCTACCGAATTCGCATAAATTCAGTACTTTGAGTAGCAAATCGCTATACTAAAAATTATAAATATAGGATAATTTTTTCGGGTAGGCCCCATATAAGGGTACCCCCAAATTTTCAGTATTTTAGGGTTCTTGAGCGCGGTTTTCCACCGAATTCGCTGAAATTTGGTATATGGGGTTCTTATTGGGTAACAAATTTTCCCACTAAAAATTATAAATATAGGTCCACTTTTTCTGGAAGCCCCTGGAAGCCCCCATACAAAAAATTTTTAATATTCATCCCTTTTTAGGGGTAGTCCCCATATAACCCCTTTTATTTATATTGAAATAGTTATCTGATTTGTTTACTGTGTTGGGGTTGCGTAGTCGTTACGGGGAATAGTAAATTTTTACCCTACAAAGACTATTTTGCCATCTGTTGTAAATACTTCGCCTTCTAAAGATACTGTGATAAAAGAAAACTCAAACATGACGGTAATGAAATATATCGGCAGACATTTAGGCATCTCCTCAATATAGTGATACCTCCTGAATGAAGGAATTTAGATAAACAATTAAAATATTTGGTTCAAAATTGGCATATACCGGTCATTAATTAGGCATAGCCCTCATATAATGATATCGCCAAATATTCACTATTTCCTACACTATGTAATCAATATTGGTCCCTCTTTCGGCATCGCCTCATATAACTTTGTAATCTAAACTACAGTTGTTTGAGGTTTTATACTCTACCATGCGTTATCAGTATCAGTCCACTTTTTGGATCTTTCAGATTTTAGGAAAAATACCCATTAAAAATTGTTTGTATTTGGTGTACATAGTGGTTTACATAAATCGGTTTGTAGAATTATCGGTATATGCCCACTTTTTGGTATATTCCCCATATTATCATTGCATGTATCTGTCAGTATAACTATGGTGGAGGGTATACAAAGATCGACTCGAACGACGTTTTTCCTTGTTCTGATTAAGAATATATCCCAAGCGGAATGATAAAAATCCAAGTTTATTGGTCTGCTAAGTGTTTTAAAATATTTTCTTAAAGCTCCATCCTTTTATCTGATATTAATTTTTGATGGCTTTCCGCCTAAGTGGCTTCCCCAATTACATTTTCCAACAGATGACATATATAATATTTTATGAATCTCTATTTTGACGTTTTTTCGACACTTTATTGTCATTGTTACACACACGCAGTAGGCGATGCCCAACAACAATATTAAATATACGCACAAATGTTTCATGTTGGGAGAAATTGAATCATGTCGGCCTTTGCCAACAGATGTTTAAATTTTCGGTGCTCGTTATTTCATTTTTGGCAACAATAGCTCAGCTGTATTTGGTTTAAAAACACTGACGACCATGGGCAATTACAAAACCATTATGAGGCATAATGACAGCAGATACTCAACCACACTACATAGCATCGTCGCCGAAGAACAGAACAAATATTTTTCTGTTAGATTTGTGTTATGGCAACAGCCGACAATATAATTTTCAAATTTATAACAATTGTTTGTTGTAAATATTTTTTTGTTCGGTGAAAAAGGTTGTTGTTTTTTCTCCTTCTGTTGTACAAAATGAGGACAAGGACTTCAGAGATGTCTTCAATATGGTCAGGAATTATTGTAAGGCAAAAAAGATGGCCAAATTATTGTTTCATTGTCGTAGGGTTTTCTAAGAAAAAATGCCATTAGGTCATGTTTCGCATTGAAGAATTTAATCTGTAAAAATTCCGTGTGGACTGTTTCGTTGTATATCCTATGCCATAATAAGAGGTTTTGTGAAATACAATTTTAATATGTTTGTCACGGAAGGAAAATATTTCTTTAAGGAAGTAATGAGAGTTCTAATTTTTGGGGGTTTTAAATTATCCTGTTGCACTATAGGTAATTTGCCCTGTTTTTAGGAAAAAATTAATAACATCGGTTTTAAACGATTTTTTGACTTTTTAAATGATGTATATGTACAAGAAAGAGAAAACGCAGATTTCTACAGTAAAAACCGGATATAACGAACAACGGTTATAAGCAACTACACATATAACGAACAAAGCTAATACTTTTCAGATATTTTCATTAGTTGTTTTATACACAACAAACGATTGAACACGATTAGAGTAGTAATTTAATAAAATTTCGACTCCGCGATTAAATTTTTAAAGGAATAATTATTACAATGTCGTATGTTTTTGCAGAATGCATTAATAACTATTAATACAGTACCCACTAATACTCCTTAAGGACATTAATATGTAAAAGTGAGATAAAACCATGCTTACTACAGTCGAACACGATTATAGTAAACACTGGATATACTGAACAAATTTTTTTTATATGCCACTTTTTTATTTTTAATCAATCCTGAAAAAAGTAAATGTTTGATGGTTTATATTCTAAGGGGGAACTCAACCCCGCCATTTTCTGTTCTCCACTATTTAGATTTTTTCTCATAATCTTTCCTTCGACAACTTATTTGCGGATTAAGAGTCACGTTATTTGTTTTGTAATCAAAATTCGTGCGTATTCGTTTTTTCGCGGAAAAGTTCTATCTTCTTATGTCATTCGGTGCATCTTGACAAATGCATGCAAAATAACCTAATTTCCTATTTTAATTTGACGTATTTTTCGTCCATATTGTTGTTATTGGCAATTTTACTTGTTGTGAACAACAATATATTTCCTTACTTTTATTTCTTTCATCAAACCAAATATTGAAAATATTATTTTTTTATCCTGAAGTTCCCTACAAAAAACTGGTATATCTTGAAAAACGCAAAAAATCGCAATTTGAGACCTATTGGAATCAATTTAGAAGGCTTTCATTTATATATTTCAGTTGTCAAAAGATCAGACAAATTTAAACATTTTAGTAAAAGTCTATCTAAAATGACTTATGTGTAAAAAATAGAAAAATTTCTTTTATTATAGTCAAATATGTAAATTTTGAATCGCTACACAAACGTATTAACAAATATTATGTATTAAATAAATAGCGCACACCACCGTTAATACTCTCCATGTTTAATTTTTATGTTTATGCTTTGAATTTAGCGGTTTTAAACGGTTTAAAATACGACTTGATTTATTAAATTTTTTATTTCTTTAATTTTATTTTCAAAGTTTAGAGTTTGGCAACGATTTTCACCGCTTTTAAGACACTTTTACGCTAAAAATCTTACAGATTCATAAAATTTGACATGTTTTCTTTTTAATGACATCAATAAAGATTTTATTTTCCAAAATTGAAAAAATGACTTTTTGCCCAAAAACTGTCCAAATTACCTATAGTGTGTTGTTGAAATTATGGGTAGTTGCAACAAATTACATAACATTTATTATTTCAAAAACAAAACCACGGCAAGGTTTAAAAGCAGTCTCATTTTAGTCGGGTTTAATTCAATTTATTTTATTTTTAATGCCAATGGAACCGTAAAATTCAGAATACCAGACGGTAGCTATTCTCAAAGGAGAACATGCGAAGCAAATTTTCAAAGTCGTCAGTTACGTGTGATCTGTAGGTTAAGTTCCATTTGGACAGTGGACTGGAATGGTCAAATGTGATATAACTTCGAATTTAGCGATAAAATCGCATTTTAATGTAATGTTATTTGTATGATTTTTCTAGGAACTACAAAACTTCGCCACATATGACGAATGAAAATCAGTCGCATCCTGCAGTTATGGGGAGTTAAATACAAGTAGGTTTGGATTAATGTATATTCTTTATCAGCTTAAAATTCCATATCAACATAACCATGTCAGTCTATCCGTCTATCTTCAGTCATCACTATATCCTCTAAATTGGTTGAGATATCTCGTTAACATTTTTTCCTTCGGTTCTCGTTTAGGTATAGCTCCCGTTAAAATGTTAATCACCAAATTTCCAGTAATTTTGCAATTAGGGTATATTAGCCTTGATACGACAAAAAATGATTCATCAAAATATCAGTATTTGACCCCAATTTCGTAAGGAACAAATTCGATTCAGCCCTCTCAAGATATGTACACGGAAATTATTGAAGATAGAAAAATTACAACCATTATCCTTTATTTTATTTTTAAAGATTGTAAGTCCGCAACCTGGACACCCAAAAAATTTTGCGTGGAGGGGTTTTTAATGGAGACCATTTTTGCCTTCGTGGCGGTCTCAAAACCACGGTTGAATGAAATTATTCCTAGCTTCCCATGTGCCTTTAAAGCTAGGAAGGGCTAGATGTTAGTAAGGGGGTTAATATTTAGGTTTCGGTAGGCACTTGCTGCGGGTAACACTTTTCATTGTTAGTCATGCCTTGTTAGTATTGTTAAAATGTTTTTGGTTATGTTGGTTGGTGGCTGGCAAAATATCTGCGGCCACGGATAATTTTCTTTGGGGGGATCGATGTGTTTAGTATTGCCTGGGAATGGTGGCCAGGACTTAGATTTCAGCAAATATGCTACATGAGGGAGAGTGCCGGGGCAGCCAAAATTCTTGCAGTGAGCCCATATTACATTCCAAGGAAAGTGATGTGTGTTCACGAGAAATATGGACAGCTCAGACACTCCGCCACCAGAAAAACTGCTAAAAAAGAAAAATAAAAGATAATTAATAAATATGAATTAGTTTATTGGTAGAAATATAAACATAAATTAGAACGACGTAATATTATACTACCACCGCCAAATACTAATGCCAAAAACAATGACAGTTGTCAGATGGCTATGAATGACATTCACTACGAAGTGATAACCCAAATGGAATTGGTATCATAATGGAACTAAGCAAAGTAGAGCGGTGTTGCCGATGTGGAGTTAAATACTCTTAGATAGCAGTCCGGAGAAAAATTGTGACTCTTAATTTTTTTGGGCGAATATGAGTATGAAAGTTTCACTAGAAAGGGACCATTTATTTAATTTAGATAAGGGTAACTGGCGTCTAATGAACAAAATGTCGATCAGTGGAAAACCACAATTGCGCACTGAAAAGGTTATAAAAGAGAGTAGCCAATGAAGAGAGGTTAATAGTTAGAAAATTGGTGCTGAACGAGAAAAAACGTTCATATTAAAAATTGGAAGTTCAGTGAAAAATATTCATGATTATAAATACATTAAACTGAAATAAGAACTACAAATTTAAATAAAAGGTGATAGTGAAAATTAGTGAAATGGAAAAAAATGATTACCAATTCTTTAAAATTAGGTTTGCTTGGTTTTGTGATTATCTTGGTCTTTGCGGTGAACCCAGTGGATAAATTAATTAATAAGTGTGAGGCGAAAGCCATTGAGGTAATTATTAAAAGTGGCTAAATTCTTTTAAGCCAAATATTAAAATTCCTATTTCTTGGATAGGCCAGCCACGTTTACACGCGACAGCGCAACAACGAAAGAATAGCGCTATCTCTTGGGTGAAGACCAAACATATCACAGACATTATCCCGGTATTGCGTAAGGTAGGAAAATATAATTTCCCCACGCTTTATAGCACCATTATCCCTGTCCCATCGCCATCTACGGGACAGTGGCTATACAAGCATTCCATGTGATCTCGGTTCAGCACCATTTTATTCCTAGATAAATGAAATTTGACTGTGCTAATGATCCAAGACACAATAGGATCCACACATATATCGACAAACTGTCCAAATATTACAGTGTTTCCAAGGTGGAAGATTTTTGCCTATTAACACGATTGATGCAAAAAGGAGAAAAAGCCTGGAAACAAAATTCTATTTTATGCAAAGAACAAAATTAACGAATAAGAAGCCGGCGTCACTATTCTTACCTAAAATTTTCATTTAATAATATTTTTTTTATTGACCTATTATTAATTTTTTTTATCATATTTTAATCAAAATTCAATCTCATTATTTATATAAAATAGTATTCATATTTAGCTTTATTTATTTGTATTGACTTATTTTATTAGTATTATTATTTATGTTTATGTGTTTGTTACATGTCTAAATCTTTTTTTTCAGCGTTCTCAAAGCTTAGGTTTCAATATAGTTTTTTTATTTGTTCCCCATCGAATTTCTTCGCAACAGAGCTCTTTTGTCGAGGTTATTAGGATGGGTTTGAATGTGTTAAAAGTATATATTTAAAAAAAAACACGTTCATTGTGGATTCGAAAAAAATCGCTATGCGAGTGTAAATTTATGTTTTTATTAATGTCCGTTGAATTAGACATGAAATAAACCCCCTTTGTGATTTAAAATAGTATTCATATTTAGCTTTAGTTATTTGTATTGACTTATTTTATTAGTATTATTTATGTTTTTGTGTTTGTTACATGTCTAAATTTTCATTTTTTTTCCGCATTCTCAAAGCTTAGGTTTCAATATAGTTTTTTTTTTTTTTTTTGTTCCCCATCGAATTTCTTCGCAACAGAGCTCTTTTGTCGAGGTTATTAGGGTGGGTTTGAAGTTTTGAAAGTATATACTTAAAAACCACGTTCATTGTGGATTCGAAAAAATCGCGTTGCGAGTGTAATTTTATGTTTTTATTAATGTCCGTTGAATTAGACATGAAATAAACCCCCTTTGTGATTTATTTTATTTATATTATTTTATTTGGCAAATAGCCGTTAAAAATTTAAAATTTCCTAACAACCCATTAGCGGGAATAAAACAACTATTTAAACTTTTATTTGGTAATTTTTTTATATAGATATTTATTGTATTTTTATTGTTGTAAATTTTTTATTTAAGCATAAACGACTTTTTTGTTAGTTTTAGGAATTCTTTAAAATAATAATAAATATGATTTGAATGTTTGTCAAGAGTAAAAATATGATGTGTAAAGTTAGCTAAAGAGGAATTAGGGACGAGGTAAGTGATGGATGTGGGCGGTTTGTGGGGTCATAATATTGGCATAATATTGGTCATCAGTTGGGGGTTAAGTATAGGGGTGGCGAACGAAATAAAATGTGGAATATTTAATAATGGCGGGGTGTAATATTAAAATATAGGAATATGAAAATAAAGGATTTTGTCCAAACATAACCTTTGTCAATATGAGTCTCATTTACTTAATATAATTTTTTCGAAATCATTTTTACGGCAGTCTGATTAAAACATACGTTTTGTAATTGCTAAAACGACATAGAACTAACTGACTCAAACCACCGATATATGGATTAATGTTACCACTTATTTTTGATATCACCTCAAAATACATGCTTCATTGTCTGTTTGTATTTTTGTCTGTTTGTATTCCACCTATCACGTCACCTTTTCACATGACACCAATAATTTCGTATAATTCACAAAAGTACACCCCAACACATCTATTCCATGTAGTATTGGAGGAAATAGAGTAATTTAAATTGCATATATTTCCGCATATACACACACATGTATATACTATTTTGATAGTAACGTCCACCACATATTCGTGCTTTCCTTCCTTTTGCTTTTATTGTTGTTGGTGTTAGTTTCTATTGTTAACAATTGTTGCAATGTCAAGTTTACAAAACGTTGAACAAATTGTTAAAGTTCTACAAACACATCACGACGATGACGACAAGAGAAAGTCAAACCCCTCCAATCACGCACAACACAATTTAGACAGCTTGCACGGCACATAGTTGTATAGGTTTTGGCTTTGACATGTTAGACACGTCATAGTTAGAACACACACACACTCGAATACAAACTTCTTTAATAACAGTTAACAATTTTTCGTATTCTATAAAGATGAAGAAAAAGACTAAAACAACAAAGGGAAATATTTGTACGCATTTAGAAATTTAATTTGAAATAGCTGTCGTCTGTTTTATTAAATTTACCAAGTAGAAATAACATCAGGTCAGTACATGTCAAAGTAAAATTTCTACGAAGAAGGCTATTTGTAAAACCAGTGAGCGGAGCAGTATAGTCGGACGGGCCGACCATATGATACCCTACTCAACTTCCACGAAAAACTTACTTTCTGTGGATTTATATTCTGAGCTTGGGCAATATTTCGCGATATTTGAACTATCTGGACCAACTAGAGGCCGACAATTATTACTAATGTTCAGTACAGCCCTTCTAATTACTTGTCCAGATTCCCATCCCTTTTGTTGGGATCTTACTATTCCAATCGGAGCCAAAAGATCGACTCGAAAAAACACAAAAATTAAGTTTTCGGTCCACTTCATCACAATATAATTATCTGATCGTCACCGAAAATTATAGGCGTTATCCTTGACCATAACTGGAACTTCATGGAACATTTTGAAGCGATCAGCGCTATATTTCCGCCCTCTAGTGTGGTAAAGGGTTACAAAATAATATTAGAATACATAAGCACCTGTAAATGTGTAAGTGTAACTCCCACATCTGAGAACATACGACCATATAATTGGTATCAATTTAAAGGCCAACCACTGCCCTTGGATATACCAACAACTTTTCGGGTCTATGTCCTTCAGGTGTGAATCTATACGCTATAGAATACAAATTTTGTAATTTTTCACACAAAAGTCAGGGTTCATTTGACCCGCTAAATATTGACCGATCCTTATCAAAACAGGCATTCTTTGGCCCTATCCCCTTCTCTATGTAAAAATTCGCGATGTTTGGGTCATAATTGCGGCCTCTAGAGCGACCAGAAAAAACGATAAAAATTAAGTATTTGGTCCATTTCATACCCTAGATATTAACCGATCTTTACCAAAAACAATAGTGGTCTTCATTGGGCAGAACCCATCCTACATGCAAAATTTCGTGAAGATTAGTCCATAACTGTGGCCTGCATCGTGTTTACAAAATATAATGGACAGACGGACGGACACACATGTCTAGATCGACACACATGTCTAGGACCAATATTTCGCGGCGTTACAAACTCTTGGGGCTGCACAAAGCTATATTACCCTGACAACACAGTTGTGTAGGGTATAATAAAAATAAAAATGTTTTTTTCGATTGGGAAAAACTTTTGATAACCTACATCATAGGGACACTGACATTGTTTTGCACTGAAGTTTCCAACACCATATCCAATACTGTGTGACGAGTGATGATGGACAGTGTGGCTGAAACTTCTGATGAACAGCAAAACGCACCCACTGGGCACCACTATAACATTTGACTTTCCACCAAAACTATATAAATTAATTATTTTATGAAATTCCCTTGTTTTCTAATATCTTGCCACCTTGCATTGCATTACAAAACGGAAGGACCTTTAATTATCGTGGCATAATAATATTTACTTTTTTGTTGCAATAATTTATTGAATTTTTCCTCCGCTGTTTTTGAATTTTTATTGCCGTTAATAATTTTGTAATTTGGCTGCATCCTGAAATCTACTCATAAAATGTTTCCTTGGTGATATTTTATTACTTTGTCAAGGCACACATACATGCATGTTTGCTGTTTCCCAACACATAAGACAATATCCAAAACTTCCGCTTGGCGTAACTTACAAGTAGCTGTCTCTAAACATTGAATATCACACATACACACACTCCTATATATTTCGCTCATACATTACATTGTTACAATATTTCGTAAGACTGTTTTGATAAAAATAAGGAAATTAACTCATTTCCAACGAATATTTCTTATGTATTTTCTTATTAGATGACGTCGACATCGATGATTAACGATGTGACCATAAATAATAACATGGCAGCAATTCTCGCAATGCGCGCGACACACCTCCATTACAACCCACACCACTCGATTACCATTAGAGAATAATAGACATAGACATAGTTTTTGGTAAAAATGGCGATATCATACATATACATACTTTCTATACACACAAACATATACACATGTTCAAAATATGCCGCTGGAATTATAATTAAATTATATTAAATATATTTTTGTTGTATTATCTCAGGAAAAACAAGAATGAAATCTCGAAAGTCGGATGGGGCCGACATCATTTTGGATACTTACAAGAAATTCTGTAGATAGAAATGACGTAGAATCTTTGAAAGACCATGGAAATGGCATCGGACGAAATTATATTTTCGATCTACCCATACACATGTCATTCTGAAATCTATTGAAAAATGCATGTCAAGCCTGCAGACTTGGGGTCTATGGTGTACCATTTGTATGCAACCGAGCAAAACTATGTTTGAGGGTGATATGTAAATCTGTACCGATTTCAGGCAAATTTTACAGCAAATCGTGCATTTGAGCTACATGTAAGTCTGAACCAAATATAACGAAACTTAATATCCTTCATTGTAGACTTAATAACACTGTGCGACAATTTTCACATTTTTTGATAATTATTATTATTATCTACTGATCGCAATACGCCACACTTTGTGTCTTTAGCGCACCATCTAGAAAAAATATCAATGTATCATACTAATACGGCATGCAAAATTTCGACTCAATCGGATGGGGCTTTATCTAAGTCTAAAACCATTTATAGAAAACTTCACATACGTCATCTATTCTCATAAATAATAAGGTTTATACTTAAAAACTAAAAAAAAACAAGAAAAAAACAGAAAAGTCCACACATTTTCAATCGGGTTAGGGTCAGAACTCTTTTGGGGCCACTCACATTGCCCCAAACATCTGAGAATGAAGCCACTCCATTACAATTTTCGCAGAAGGTTTGGGTACATTATCTTGCTGGAAGATGAAATTTTGATGCATTTCTTGGCAATTTTTGTAAGGTTTATGGGCAAATTCTTCTGTAAAATGCGAAGATAGTCATCCTTCCTAATTATACCTTCGATCCGTACTTTTTGTTAGGTACAGGTAGATATATACCGATATCAACAACAGCATATACCATTCCCTAATAATTTTGGTCGGACAAACTCATATGTGTGCTCTATATAGATATTTAAAACTATTTAAATTATATCGTGCAAATATCACATTGCGAAACAAAACAGTGTGGTTGTTGACTTAGCGTCGAATATCCATAAAGATTCCATCAGAAGACACTTGAAACATCCTCCAACCTTAATTCTTCTGGTTCCTCCTCGTCCTGGAGAGATAACATATGACAAATGGTTTCAATCTTTATTCTTTCTTTGGTTTGTTTGGTTCTTCTCATTGTCGCTCTATGTTTGCTCCACGAATTACTTATTTAGCTGGGTTGTTACAGAACGGCCGAGCCGACCTCGTTTTTATATGCCTTTTGAGCTGGGACATTCTCATTCATCCGCACATGTCCTAGCCACCGTAATCGCTGCAGCTCAATACAACTGACTAGGGCGATCCGCGTATAAGTTGTAAAGCTCGGGGTTCATTCGACGCCGATATTCACCATCGATTCAAATCGGCCGTAGATCTTTCGGAGAATTTTTCTTTCAAACACCCCAAGAGCTGCCTCATCTTCTTGCGCAAGTACCCATGCTTCAGATCCATATAATAGCACGCCTAGTATCAGCGTCTTGTAAAGTGTGAGTTTTATTTATGGCGGTACCAACGTATATAAAGTCATTAACTACCTCGAAGCTGTAGTTCTCAAGTTCCACAGTTGGTCCGAGTCTACTGGCTCAGAGTGAAAATCTGGTCAATGGTGGATTTGCCAGGTCTGAAGCCGCATTGGTATGGTCCGATGATGTCATTGACCATTGGCTTCAATCGTTCACACAGCACACTGGATAGCACTTTATATGCGATGGGAAGGAGACTTATTCCTCTATAGTTGGCATATATCGTCTTGTCTCCTTTTGTGGGCACCGGACACAGGATGCTGAGGTTCCAATCATTGGGCATGCATTCATCTAGCCAAATTGTACTAATCTGGTGCATACTCCTGACCAGCATCTCGCCACCAGTCTTAAATAGTTCGACTGGTAACCCATCGGCTCCTGCTGCTTTCTTGTTCTTAAGCCGATTAATTGCTTTTATGAACTCATCTTGGCTAGGTGGTATACACTATATACCATCATCTCTTATTGGTCCTGGGGTATCTTCTTCAACGCCACTATTTGATACTAGAAGCTCCTTCCAGATCCACAACACGCTGTCTGTATCCGTCACCAGGTTTCCTTCTTCATCTCTACAGGAGGATGTGAATTCACCAAAGCCTTCGGTTTGGTGTTTTACTCGTTTGTAAAATTTCCGGACTTCATTCTGACTCCTGTACATCTCAATTTGCTTATGCTCACGTTTTTCTTATTCTTTCTTCTTTTTTCTGAAAACACGTTTTTCCTCTCTACTTTTCACCCGATAATTCTACATCACGTTACGTCTGCAGGGTTGCCCCATACGCTGCATTTTTAACATCATTACGACACTCCTGATCGTACCATGGGTTTCTTGGTGGTGGTTTTGGGTTTGGTACCCAAGTGTTGCTTTCGCTGCAGTTTGTAGGGAGTGGGCAATTCCTTGCCATTATACTATTATCGGGACAAGAAGTGTTTTCTTCAAGCAGATGAGTAAGTTGAGCGGAGTTGGCCTCGGCTACCTGTTGTGTTTGCAGCTTTTCGGCGTCGAGTTTCCGTGTTGTTTAGATCGCACTTCTGCTGCTAAATTAAGACGGGTGCGTACCTTGGCTGCCACAAGGTAATGGTCCGAATCGATATTAGCTCCTCGGATCGATCGGACGTCTAAAACACTTGATGAATACCTTCCGTCTATCACAACATGATCAATTTGATTTCTCGTTGCTTGATCAGGAGAGATCCATGTGGCCTTGTGTATATCGAGATGCTTGAATCTGGTGCTGCTAACTACCATGTTTTTGCTGCCGCGAAGTCAATTAACCCCATGCCGTTGTCGGATGTTTCCTCATGAAGGCTGAATTTTCCGACAGTGGGGCCAAAGGTATTCGCATTTCCTGTAAGGTGATAATATCGGCTTTGTACTTCTTAAGTAAATCCGCCAAATCGAACACTGCGCCTGTTCTGTATAACAGGCGCAGTGTTCGATTTGGCGGATCTGCGCAAATTCCAAGTGCAGATTCGCAGATCGTGGTCCTTTATACGTTGGCGGGGGTCGTCAACATTAGGGGGTTTTAGTTTTCTTTTTCTTAGCTTTTTTATAGTAGGTTGGGTTTTCCGAGAGTGGGCAACTAAACCGACGCCTCAACCCATTTTTTTATAGTTCTTATGGGTGAACTCGCGGCACATATTAGCTCACTATTTCATAGGGTGATGAGAATAGCTCCCCACGTGGCACCGCGGCGAGGTCAGTGTCCACAATTGAGATGAAAGAGGGACCAAGATAAGCCTGGACTTCGCCATATTAAAGCCAATCAGAGCTGTTGCTTGGTATCTATCATCCCTTACGCCACCTGCTCCA
The DNA here is from genome assembly GCF_032173495.1 of Musca vetustissima. Lineage (NCBI taxonomy): Eukaryota > Metazoa > Arthropoda > Insecta > Diptera > Muscidae > Musca > Musca vetustissima. The sequence goes on along the minus strand of NW_026876486.1, from coordinate 5,367 downwards.
CGAATTACAGGATCAAATAACTGGAGCTGCTCTTTGGGAGTTTGGTGCATCATTTACCTAAAATCGGACGAAACTATATTTAAGAGCTATATCTATATCTGAACCCATTTTCTCCAATTTCAAAAGGGTTCGTCCTTGGGCCAAATAAGTGAACTGTGCCAAATTTCATACAAATCGGATTATAAAAGCGACCTGCAATTTTTTTTTTGCGAGAATACATGGACGGATGGACACATACATCGAGTCAGATAGTGATTCTATGCATATTCTTAAAAGGAACCATGGGTCTATCTCGATTCCTTTTGCTGTTAGAAGCATATGCACAAAGGCATAACACCCTGTACCACAGTGTGGTGAAGGTTATAAAAAATGGGCTTCGTTCACAAAAATGCATGGACAGATAGACGCATACATCGACTCAGATAGTGATTCTATGCATACTCTCAAAAGGAACCATCGGTCTATCTCGATTCCTTTTGCTGTTAGAAACATATTCACAAAGACATAACACCCTGTACCACAGTGTGGTGAAGGTTATAAAGAATAGGCTTCGTACGGGATGTTATGTCTAAATTCGGATATTCCGCAGGTATATGTAAGCGGTTGCAATTGTGATGATGTCCCTTTTTGCTACGCGAATATCAGAAGGATTTGGAAGTTCGGGTAGCAGATCTAAATTGAATATCAAGCGAGAGAATAATAGAATGTAGGAATATTGAGCCTCTAACTCTCGTACAATTCTTCCTTAATAGTAGTATCCATCAGAACATTGATGGCTACAGGTGTTTCTTGAATCACCGCGACTTCTACGACTCATAAATTATACTGTCTCATTGGCAATCCCATATTATCAGGTCTAAGAAAAAATGTGTGGTGTTTGCTGTTGTGGGGATTGTGAAAGTGTGGCCCAATCCGAAATCGAAGATTATGATGATTTTGACCACGACGACGACGACTTACAAGAGTCTGCTCTAGTCCTTTCTATGTTACTCCTTTATCCGGTTTACACTGTAGCAACTCTGAAAATGTATCCATTTTCCGTCTTCGTTGCATTGACCTATGCGGTCGATATAATCTATTATTCGATAATAAAGGGCATCTTCGAACTTACTCAAAATGGTATAATTAATAATTGTACTAGTAAGTCCTCCTATAGTAGTCCTCCTATAAAAACCTATAGCTATTTTTCATGTATCTTCCCTGAAGTTATTCCCGAACATCTGGAGTACTAATAGGCGGTATACCTATCACCTAATCATCTCAATATTTTCTGCTTTAGTCACACTAATAAATATTATTGATGACATTTCTCTGCGCTTCTTATTCTTCTTAAAGCCTCAAGGCTACCGAAATACAAGTGAACAGTATATTATATTTGGACAAGGAAATATGACAAGCCAACAGGACTTTACAGCGTAACAATGTTCAAATATCGTTTTATTTATCCTCATTCGAATGATGATAAATAATGTGACAGTTTGTTCATCAAGTGACAGCTGCACAATTGATCGCCTGTTGTTGTTGTTGTGTTTAGTGTATTTTTCTTTAGAGTTACTAAAGCAGCAATACCGAACGACAAGAAGTAAATACAATAACAAAGTTAAGTCAAATAAATTGTCTGCTGTCATTTTGTACAAATATGCACTGCGTTGAGGTACTACCAACAACAACAAGAACTATTGTGGACATTTATACGAGGTTTAAAAAAACAAGTTTAGACTTTGATACAAAGTCGAACATTAAGAACTTCCCCAGTGCTCTTCGTAGCTAACGTATTGTCATTAAACTCTTATCCCTGGGTCAAGTAAGTAAACATATCCGCCAAAGTATTTGCAATAAGTCTTTTTTCCTTCCGACAACCAGCTAGCTATCCCTCATCATGATGGTGATACTGATGGAGGTGATGGCGATGGCACATCGACTGCTGCTGCTGCTTTCTGATGCGTATTTGTCATACAGCGTATGTTTCGTCTTTTACGATGATGACACTTCATTATTTCGATATCATCGGAAGAAGAGTCATTGCGTATATTTTGTGTTGACTGTGGGGTGTGTGTGTGTATGTGTGTTTGCTTTTGTTTGTTATTCCCCCCAGAGCTGTTGCAAGATAAATTGAGGCAAGTGATGGGTGATGAGTTGTTTATGTGCCACCGGAATGGACCGTCTTAACCAGAACACAGCACGTGATATCATTTTGAAAGCAAATCATTGAACTTATTGACGAAAATTTATTATTATTATTTGTGTCATTTGCACAAATAACAACACGTTCAATTCTAATATATATTTGAGGCAGAATAACAACAAACAATCTTTGTACAATTTGTGAGATAAATTCTCATAAAAAAGAAAAGGAAAAGCGAAATGGAAAATGTTAAAGAACAACTTTGAAACTTATTTTCATGAGATAAATCGAAATTTGTCAAGTTATAATTACAATAATTATGAGGTTGTGGAAATATGCATGGCTGTGTTTGTGTATACAAGTTGTTTGTGTACAAGTGTATACTGCCTATATTAAAATAATATTTTTAGTGCCCTAAAACTTCGAATATACCTCCCTAAGGAGTTAAGGAATACCGTTTTAATGCCGAATTTTTTAACTATGACCTTGGTAAGTATATGAAAGTCCCAGAACGAAGAGATATGGCGTGGTCATTTTTATACGCTTCACCACACTGTGGTACAGGGTGCTATGACTTTGTGCATAGGCAAAAGTACACGAGATAGACATATGGTTCCTTTTGAGAATATGAATAGAATCACTTTCTGAGTCGATTTATGCATGTCCGTCCGTCTGTTGATGTAAAATTGTAAAAAAATACGAAATTTGGTACAACTTATTCAGATTTAAAATTGTTTTGCGAGCACAATCTTAATTTTTATACCCTTAACCATCTATATTTTCGGCCAATAAATAACCTCATGTGGGTCACTGTAGTACAAGGTATTATGTCTTTGTGCGTATGTTTGTAACAGGTAAAATGAAACGAGATAGACACATGGTTTTAAGTCCGTCTGTCTGTCCATGTTACATTGTAAGCAAAGTACATTTATAATCCGAATTGGATAAAATTTGGCACAGGCCACTTATTTGGTCCAAGGACGAACCCTTTTGAAATTGGGAAAAATCGGTTCAGATTTTTATATAGCTCCGATATATATTTTCGTCCGATTTAATGTCAGTGGTGCACCAGTGTCCCTATATATCTTTCAATTGCACGAAAAATCGATTCCTGAAAATCGGTTCAGATTTATATATAGCTCCCATATATATTTTCGTCTGATTTAGTGTAAATGGTGCACCAAAGTTCCTATATACCTTTCCATTTGGCATAGTGTACTGAATTATATTTTAAGTAATAGGTGCACCAAAGACCCCAAATAAGGCCGCATGCTACAAAATTTTGCAAAACGTACTGAAATTAGTATAGCCTAACGCGTGCTAAGTTTTGTATGAATCGGTTCAGATTTAGATATAGCTCCCATATATAGTTTCGTCCAATTTTAAGTAAACGGTGCAGTGCACCAAAGACCCTAAGTTAGGCCGATTGACACAACATTTCGCACAACGTACAGGATTTGATATAACGTAGAGTGTGGAAAGTTTTATTGAAATCGGTTCAGATTTGGATAGAACTCCCATATATATTTTTTTCCCAATTTTACCCTTTTATATATATTTTCGTCCGATTTGATGTAAATGGTGCACCAAACTCCTCAGATATTTATCCAAATAATCAACGGGTGCCCGTGCTGTAAATTGATTTACATAATTTTGTCCCATTGTAAGAACCACCACTATATCTGACAAAATGAAAAATTTAGTATGGAAATTCGATCCTTAAACATGTCATTCTGCAACCTATAGTCTGGATTTATACATGCAGCTTTTTGAGAGGTATAAAGGGGGAAGAAATTCAAAAGATAATTGTAGAACTTATGTTGTCTCCCGACGTAAATTTACATGTATCTCCTATTTTCAGTCCCGATACAACAATTTGAAAATGTGCTAAAATCCCCAAAGTAACAAATATTAGGGTACTCTTAGAAGACCTCTATACCAAACCGTGGACCGATTCATGCAATTTTCAGCAATAGACCAGCTAGGAAAGTAGTAAAGTCGGACGGTGCCGACTATATGATACCCTTCACCGCTATAGGTATATTAAATGGGACTATTAACATGAAATTGGATGAAATAAAATATGCGATATTTATCTAAATATGAATCTACTTAGATCTATCCATAAAAATGTTATTCGTTTGTTACAATGGGACAAAAGTATGTAAATCGACTTCAAACAAATATAAATATGACATCCGTTGGGCTATGTCTGTACTTATAGATTTCGTGCACTTCTAGATTACATGAAACTTGGCAGACATCACTCTAGTCTCAATTCAGTACGCTATGCCAAATTTCGTGCAAATCGTAAGATATATGTGGAGTTTGGTGCACCATTTACATGAAATCGAACGAAACTATATATGAGAGCTATATCTAAATCTGGGCCGATTTTCACAAAACAAGGCAGACATCACTCTATGCTCAATTCAGTACGTTATGCCAATTTTCGTGCAAATCGAAAGATATATAGCGACTTTGGTGCACCATTTACATGAAATCGGACGAAACTATATATGGGAGCTATATCTAAATCTGGACCGATTATCTCGAAACTTGGCAGACATCACTCTATGCTTAATTCAGCACGTTATGACAAATTTCGTGCAAATCGAAAGATATATAGGGACTTTGGGGGACCATTTACAAGAAATCGGACGAAACTATATATGGGAGTTATATCTAAATCTGTCACTCTAGGCTCATTTTTTACATGAAATCGGACATTGGACGAAACTATATATGGAGCGCTTTTCACGAAACTTGCAGACATCATTGTAGACGTAAATGATTAGGCTGTACTAAATTTCGTGCAAATCGAAAGATATATAGGGACCGTTTACATTAAATCGGTTAAATATATATATATATATATATATATGGGAGCCATATCTAAATCTGGGCAGAATAAGTGACCTATGTCAAATTTCATGCAATTCAGATCATAAATGCGACCTGTACTTTATTTACAATTTAACATGGACAGACAGACGGACATGCACAAATCGACTTAGAAAGTGATTCTATGCATCAAGAGGAACCACGTGTCTATCCTTTTGCCTGTTACAAACATATGCACAAAGACATAATACCCTGTACCACAGTGTGGTGAAAGGTATAAAAAAGGAATAATGGAGTATGAATCTGAAACAAATTACCTATTTATGCCTTCGAAGACGAACCTAAACCAGCGAAAGTTTTTCGTGAAAAAGACTGTTCGAAGCAAATTGTAACATATA